>NW_027596746.1:0-165636 GCF_964194155.1 Cetorhinus maximus | reverse complement strand
CACTCTCTCTCTCCTCACTCTGTTCCCCTTGTTCACTGTCCCTCCTCACTCAGTCCCCCTTGGTCACTCTCACTCCTCACTCTGTCCCCCTTGTTCACTCTCTCTCTCTTCACTGTGTCCCCCTTGTTCACTCTCACTCCACACTCTTTCCCCTTGTTCACTCTCTCTCCTCACTCTGTCCCCCTTGTTCAATCTCTCTCTCCTCACTCTGTCCCCCTTGTTCAGTCTCCCTCCTAACTCTGTCCCCTTTGTTCACTCTCCCTCCTCACTCTGTCACCCCTGTTCACTATCCCACCTCACTCTGTCCCCCTTGTTCACTCTCTCTCCCAACTCTGTCCCTCTTGTTCACTCCCTCTCCTCACTCAGTCCCCCATGTTCACTCTCTCTCCTCACTCAGTCCCCCTTGTTCACTCTCTCTCTCCTCACTCTGTCCCCCTTGTTCACTCTCTCTCTCCTCACTCTGTCCCCCTTGTTCACTATCTCTCCACTCTCTGTCCCCCTTGTTCACACTCTCCCTCCTCACTCTGTCCCCCTTGTTCACTTTCTCTAACCTCACTCTGTCCCCCTTGTTCACTCTCTCTTCTCACTCAGTCACCCTTGTTCACTCTCTCTCCCCACTCTGTCCCCCTTGTTCACTCTCGCTCCTCCCTCTGTCCCCCTTGGTCACTCTCTCTCTCAGCACTCAGTCCCCCTTATTCACTCTCTCTCCTCACTCTGTCCCCCTTGTTCGCTCTCTCTCCTCACTCTGTCTCCCTTGTTCACTCTCTCTCCTCACTCTGTCCCCCTTGTTCACGCTCTCTCCCAACTCTGACTCCCTTGTTCACTCTCTCTCCTCACTCAGTCCCCCTTGTTCACTCTCTCTTCTCAGTAAGTCCCCCTTGTTCACTCTCACTCCTCACTCTGTCTCCCATGTTCAATCTCTCTCCTCACTCTGTCTCCCTTGTTCACTCTCTCTCCTCACTCAGTCCCCCTTGTTCACTCTCTCTCCTCACTCAGTCCCCCTTGGTCACTCTCTCTCCTCACTCTGTCTCCCTTGTTCAATCTCTCTCCTCACTCTGTCCCCCTTGTTCACTCGCTCTCCGCACTCTGTCCCCGTTGTTAACTCTCTCTTCTCACTCTGTCCCCCTTGTTCACTCTCTCTCTCCTCACTCAGTCCCCCTTGTTCACTCTCTCTCCTAACTCTGTCACCCTTGTTCAATCTCTCTCCTCACTCTGTCCCCCTTGTTCACTCTCTCTCCTCACTCTGTCCCCCTTGTTCACTCTCTCTCCTCACTCAGACCCCCTTGGTCACACTCCCTCCTCACTCAGTCCCCTTTGTTCACTCTCTCTCTCCTCACTCTGTCCCCCTTGTTCACTCGCTCTTCTCACTCAGTCCCCCTTGTTCACTCTCTCTCCTCACTCTGTCCCCCTTGTTCACTCTCCCTCCTCATTCTGTCACCATTGTTCACTCCCTCTCCTCACTCTCTCTCCCTTGATCATTCTCTCTCCTCGCTCAGTCCCCCTTGTTCACACTCTCCTCTCAATCTGTTCCCCTTGTTCACTCCCTCTCCACACTCAGTCCCCCTTGTTCACTCTCTCTCCTCACTCAGTCCACCTTGTTCATTCTCTCTCCTCACTCTGTCCCCCTTGTTCACTCTCTCTCTCCTCACTCTGTCCCCCTTGTTCACTCTCTCTCTCCACACTCTTTCCCCTTGTTCACTCTCTCTCTCCTCACTCTGTCCCCCTTATTCACTCTCTCTCCTCACTCTGTGCCCCTTGTTCACTCTCTCTCCTCACTCTGTCTCCCTTGTTCACTCTCTCTCCTCACTCTGTCCACCTTGTTCACTCTCTCTCCCAACTCTGTCTCCCTTGTTCACTCTGTCTCCTCACTCAGTCCCCCTTGTTCACTCTCTCTCCTCAGTCAGTCCCCCTTGTTCACTCTCTCTCCTCACTCAGTCCCCCTTGATCACTCTCTCTCCCAACTCTGTCTCCCTTGTTCACTCTCTCTCCTCACTCTGTCCCCCATGTTCACTCTCTCTCCCAACTCTGTCTCCCTTGTTCACTCTGTCTCCTCACTCAGTCCCCCTTGTTCACTCTCTCTCCTCAGTCAGTCCCCCTTGTTCACTCTCTCTCCACTCTCTGTCCCCCTTGTTCACTTTCTCTATCCTCACTCTGTTCCCCTTCTTCACTCTTCTCACTCAGTCCCCCTTGTTCACTCTCTCTCCTCACTCTGTCCCCCTTGTTCACTCTCTCTCCTCATTCTGTCCCCCTTGTTCACTCTCTCTTCTCACTCAGTCCCCCTTGATCACTCTCTCTTCTCACTCTGTCCCCCTTGTTCACTCTCTCTCCTCACTCTGTCCCCCTTGTTCACTCTCGCTCCTCATTCTGTCCCCCTTGGTCACTCTCTCTCCTCACTCTGTCTCCCTTGTTCACTCTCTCTCCTCACTCAGTCCCCCTTGTTCACTCTCTATCCTCACTCAGACCCCTTGTTCACTCTCTTTCTCATCACTCTGTTCCCCTTGTTCACTGTCCCTCCTCACTCTGTCCCCCTTGTCCACTCTCACTCCTCACTCTGTCACCGTTGTTCACTCTCTCTCTCCTCACTCTGTCCCCCTTGTTCACTCTCTCTCCTCACTCAGTCCCCCTTGTTCACTCTCTCTCTCTTCACTGTGTCCCCCTTGTTCACTCTCACTCCACACTCTTTCCCCTTGTTCACTCTCTCTCCTCACTCTGTCCCCCTTGTTCACTCTCTCTCTCCTCACTCAGTCCCCCTTATTCACTCTCTCTCCTCACTCTGTCCCCCTTGTTCACTCTCACTCCTCACTCTGTCCCCCTTGTTCACTCTCTCTCCTCACTCTGACCCCCTTGGTCACTCTCTCTGCTCACTCTGTCTCCCTTGTTCACTCTCTCTCCCAACTCTGTCCCTCTTGTTCACGCTCTCTCCTCACTCAGTCCACCTTGTTCACTCTCTCTCCTCACTCAGTCCCCCTTGTTCACTCTCTCTCTCCTCACTTTGTCCCCCTTGTTCACTCTCTCTCTCCTCACTCTGTCCCCCTTGTTCACTCTCTCTCCTCTCTCTGTCCCCCTTGTTCACACTCTCCCTCCTCACTCTGTCCCCCTTGTTCACTTTCTCTAACCTCACTCTGTCCCCCTTGTTCACTCTCTCTTCTCACTCAGTCACCCTTGTTCACTCTCTCTCCCCACTCTGTCCCCCTTGTTCACTCTCGCTCCTCACTCTGTCCCCCTTGGTCACTCTCTCTCCTCACTCTGTCTCCCTTGTTCAATCTCTCTCCTCACTCTGTCCCCCGTGATCACTCTCTCTCCTCACTCTGTCTCCCTTGTTCAATCTCTCTCCTCACTCTGTCCCCCTTGTTCACTCGCTCTCTGCACTCTGTCCCCTTTGTTAACTCTCTCTTCTCACTCTGTCCCACTTGTTCACTCTCTCTCTCCTCACTCAGTCCCCCTTATTCACTCTCTCTCCTCACTCTGTCCCCCTTGTTCACGCTGTCTCCCAACTCTGACTCCCTTGTTCACTCTCTCTCCTCACTCAGTCCCCCTTGTTCACTCTCTCTTCTCAGTAAGTCCCCCTTGTTCACTCTCACTCCTCACTCTGTCTCCCTTGTTCAATCTCTCTCCTCACTCTGTCTCCCATGTTCACTCTCTCTCCTCACTCAGTCCCCCTTGTTCACTCTCTCTCCTCACTCAGTCCCCCTTGGTCACTCTCTCTCCTCACTCTGTCTCCCTTGTTCAATCTCTCTCCTCACTCTGTCCCCCTTGTTCACTCTCTCTCTCCTCACTCAGTCCCCCTTGTTCACTCTCTCTCCTAACTCTGTCACCCTTGTTCAATCTCTCTCCTCACTCTGTCCCCCTTGTTCACTCTCTCTCCTCACTCCGTCCCCCTTGTTCACTCTCTCTCCTCACTCAGACCCCCTTGGTCACACTCCCTCCTCAGTCAGTCCCCTTTGTTCACTCTCTCTCTCCTCACTCTGTCCCCCTTGTTCACTCGCTCATCTCACTCAGTCCCCCTTGTTCACTCTCTCTCCTCACTCTGTCCCCCTTGTTCACTCTCCCTCCTCATTCTGTCACCATTGTTCACTCCCTCTCCTCACTCTCTCTCCCTTGATCATTCTCTCTCCTCGCTCAGTACCCCTTGTTCACACTCTCTTCTCAATCTGTTCCCCTTGTTCACTCCCTCTCCACACTCAGTCCCCCTTGTTCACTCTCTCTCCTCACTCAGTCCACCTTGTTCACTCTCTCTCCTCACTCTGTCCCCCTTGTTCACTCTCTCTCTCCTCACTCTGTCCCCCTTGTTCACTCTGTCTCCTCACTCATTCCCCCTTGTTCACTCTCTCTCCTCAGTCAGTCCCCCTTGTTCACTCTCTCTCCTCACTCAGTCCCCCTTGTTCACTCTCTCTCCAAACTCTGTCTCCCTTGTTCACTCTCTCTCCTCACTCTGACCCCCATGTTCACTCTCTCTCCCAACTCTGTCTCCCTTGTTCACTCTGTCTCCTCACTCAGTCCCCATTGTTCACTCTCTCTCCTCAGTCAGTCCCCCTTGTTCACTCTCTCTCCTCTCTCTGTCCCCCTTGTTCACTTTCTCTATCCTCACTCTGTTCCCCTTCTTCACTCTGTCTTCTCACTCAGTCCCCCTTGTTCACTCTCCCTCCTCACTCTGTCCCCCTTGTTCACTCTCTCTCCTCACTCTGTCCCCCTTGTTCACTCTCGCTCCTCATTCTGTCCCCCTTGGTCACTCTCTCTCCTCACTCTGTCTCCCTTGTTCACTCTCTCTCCTCACTCAGTCCCCCTTGTTCACTCACTATCCTCACGCAGTCCCCCTTGTTCACTCTCTCTCTCCTCACTCTGTTCCCCTTGTTCACTGTCCCTCCTCACTCTGTCCCCCTTGTTCACTCTCACTCCTCACTCTGTCACCGTTATTCACTCTCTCTCTCCTCACTCTGTCCCCCTTGTTCACTCTCTCTCCTCACTCAGTCCCCCTTGTTCACTCTCTCTCCCTTCACTGTGTCCCCCTTGTTCACTCTCACTCCACACTCTTTCCCCTTGTTCACTCTCTCTCCTCACTCTGTCCCCCTTGTTCACTCTCTCTCTCCTCACTCAGTCTCCCTTATTCACTCTCTCTCCTCACTCTGTCCCCCTTGTTCACTCTCTCTCCTCACTCTGTCTCCCTTGTTCACACTCTCTCCTCACTCTGTCCCCCTTGTTCACTCTCTCTCCCAACTCTGACTCCCTTGTTCACTCTCTCTCCTCACTCAGTCCCCCTTGTTCACTCTCTCTTCTCCGTCAGTCCCCCTTGTTCACTCTCACTCCTCACTCTGTCTCCCTTGTTCAATCTCTCACCTCACTCTGTCTCCCTTGTTCACTCTCTCTCCTCACTCAGTCCCCCTTGTTCACTCTCTCTCCTCACTCAGTCCCCCTTGGTCACTCTCTCTCCTCACTCTGTCTCCCTTGTTCAATCTCTCTCCTCACTCTGTCCCCCTTGTTCACTCGCTCTCCGCAGTCTGTCCCCGTTGTTAACTCTCCTTTCTCACTCTGTCCCCCTTGTTCACCTTCTCTCTCCTCACTCAGTCCCCCTTGTTCACTCTCTCTCCTAACTCTGTCACCCTTGTTCAATCTCTCTCCTCAATCTGTCCCCATTGTTCACTCTCTCTCCTCACTCCGTCCCCCTTGTTCACTCTCTCTCCTCACTCAGACCCCCTTGGTCACACTCCCTCCTCACTCAGTCCCCTTTGTTCACTCTCTCTCTCCTCACTCTGTCCCCTTTGTTCACTCTCTCTCTCCTCACTCTGTCCCCCTTGTTCTCTCTCTCTCCTCACTCTGTCCCCCTTGTTCACTCTCCCTCCTCATTCTGTCACCATTGTTCAATCTCTCTCCTCACTCTGTCCCCCTTGTTCACTCTCTCGCCTCACTCTGTCTCCCTTGTTCACTCTCTCTCCTCACTCTGTTATCCTTGTTTACTCTCTCTTCCAACTCTGTCTCCCTTGTTCACTCTGTCTCCTCACTCAGTCCCCCTTGTTCACTCTCTCTCCTCAGTCAGTCCCCCTTGTTCACTCTCTCTCCTCACTCAGTCCCCCTTGATCACTCTCTCTCCCAACTCTGTCCCCCATGTTCACTCTCTCACCCAACTCTGTCTCCCTTGTTCACTCTCTCTCCCAACTCTGTCTCCCTTGTTCACTCTGTCTCGTCACTCAGTCCCCCTTGTTCACTCTCTCTCCTCAGTCAGTCCCCCTTGTTCACTCTCTCTCCTCTCTCTGTCCCCCTTGTTCACTTTCTCTATCCTCACTCTGTTCCCCTTCTTCACTCTCTCTTCTCACTCAGTCCCCCTTGTTCACTCTCTCTCCTCAGTCTGTCCCCCTTGTTCACTCTCGCTCCTCATTCTGTCCCCCTTGTTCACTCTCTCTTCTCACTCAGTCCCCCTTGTTCACTCTCTCTTCTCACTCTGTCCCCCTTGTTCACTCTCTCTCCTCACTCTGTCCCCCTTGTTCACTCTCACTCCTCATTCTGTCCCCCTTGGTCACTCTCTCTCCTCACTCTGTCTCCCTTGTTCACTCTCTCTCCTCACTCAGTCCCCCTTGTTCACTCTCTATCCTCACTCAGTCCCCCTTGTTCACTCTCTCTCTCCTCACTCTGTTCCCCTTGTTCAATGTCCCTCCTCACTCTGTCCCCCTTGTTCACTCTCACTCCTCACTCTGTCACCGTTGTTCACTCTCTCTCTCCTCACTCTGTCCCCCTTGTTCACTCTCACTCCACACTCTTTCCCCTTGTTCACTCTCTCTCCTCACTCTGTCCCCCTTGTTCACTCTCTCTCTCCTCACTCAGTCCCCCTTATTCACTCTCCCTCCTAACTCTGTCCCCCTTGTTTACTCTCCATCCTCACCCTGTCCCCCTTGTTCACTCTCCCTCCTAACTCTGTCCCCCTTGTTCACTCTCCCTCCTCACTCTGTCCCCCTTGTTCACTATCCCACCTCACTCTGTCCCCCTTATTCACTCTCCCACCTCACTCTGTCCCCCTTGTTCACTCTCTCTCCTCACTCTGTCCCCCTTGTTCATTCTCCCTCCTCACTCTGTCCCGCTTGTTCAATCTCCCTTCTCAATCTGCCCCCTTGTTCATTCTCCCACCTCACTCTTTCCCCATTGTTCACTCTCTCTCCTCACTCCGTCCCCCTTGTTCACTCTCTCTCCTCACCCAGACCCCCTTGTTCACTCTCTCTCCTCACTCCGTCCCCCTTGTTCACTCTCTCTCCTCACTCAGACCCCCTTGTTCACTCTCTCTCCTCACTCTGTCCCCCATGTTCACTCTCTCTCCTCACTCTGTTCCCCTTGTTCACTCTCTCTCCTCACTCTGTCCCCCTTGTTCACTCGCTCTTCTCACTCAGTCCCCCTTGTTCACACTCTCTTCTCAATCTGTTCCCCTTGTTCACTCCCTCTCCACACTCAGTCCCCCTTGTTCACTCTCTGTCCTCACTCTGTCCCCCTTGTTCACTCTCTCTCCTCACTCTGTCTCCCTTGTTCACTCTCTCTCCCAAC
Source organism: Cetorhinus maximus (assembly GCF_964194155.1). Classification (NCBI taxonomy): domain Eukaryota; kingdom Metazoa; phylum Chordata; class Chondrichthyes; order Lamniformes; family Cetorhinidae; genus Cetorhinus; species Cetorhinus maximus. The sequence continues at coordinate 158,115 of NW_027596746.1, read as the reverse complement.
TCTGTCCCTCTTGTTCACTCTCTCTCCTCACTCAGTCCCCCTTGTTCACTCTCTCTCCTCACTCCGTCCCCCTTGTTCACTCTCTCTCCTCACTCAGTCCCCCTTGTTCACTCTCTCTCTCCTCACTCTGTTCCCCTTGTTCACTCTCTCTCCTCACTCTGTCCCCCTTGTTCACTCTCTCTCTCCTCACTCTGTCCCCCTTGTTCACTCTCTCTCCTCTCTCTGTCCCCCTTGATCACTCTCTCCCTCCTCACTCAGTCCCCCTTGTTCACTTTCTCTAACCTCACTCTGTCCCCCTTGTTCACGCTCTCTTCTCACTCAGTCCCCCTTGTTCACTCTCTCTCCTCACTCTGTCCCCCTTGTTCACTCTCGCTCCTCACTCTGTCCCCCTTGGTCACTCTCTCTCCTCACTCTGTCTCCCTTGTTCAATCTCTCTCCTCACTCTGTCCCCCTTGTTCACTCTCTCTCCTCACTCTGTCTCCCTTGTTTAATCTCTCTCCTCACTCTGTCCCCCTTGTTCACTATCCCACCTCACTCTGTCCCCCTTATTCACTCTCCCACCTCACTCTGTCCCCCTTGTTCACTCTCTCTCCTCACTCTGTCCCCCTTGTTCATTCTCCCTCCTCACTCTGTCCCGCTTGTTCAATCTCCCTTCTCAATCTGCCCCCTTGTTCATTCTCCCACCTCACTCTTTCCCCATTGTTCACTCTCTCTCCTCACTCCGTCCCCCTTGTTCACTCTCTCTCCTCACCCAGACCCCCTTGTTCACTCTCTCTTCTCAATCTGTTCCCCTTGTTCACTCCCTCTCCACACTCAGTCCCCCTTGTTCACTCTCTGTCCTCACTCTGTCCCCCTTGTTCACTCTCTCTCCTCACTCTGTCTCCCTTGTTCACTCTCTCTCCCAACTCTGTCCCTCTTGTTCACTCTCTCTCCTCACTCAGTCCCCCTTGTTCACTCTCTCTCCTCACTCCGTCCCCCTTGTTCACTCTCTCTCCTCACTCAGTCCCCCTTGTTCACTCTCTCTCTCCTCACTCTGTTCCCCTTGTTCACTCTCTCTCCTCACTCTGTCCCCCTTGTTCACTCTCTCTCTCCTCACTCTGTCCCCCTTGTTCACTCTCTCTCCTCTCTCTGTCCCCCTTGTTCACTCTCTCCCTCCTCACTCAGTCCCCCTTGTTCACTTTCTCTAACCTCACTCTGTCCCCCTTGTTCACGCTCTCTTCTCACTCAGTCCCCCTTGTTCACTCTCTCTCCTCACTCTCTCTCCCTTGTTCACTGTCCCTCCTCACTCTGCCCCCCTTGTTCACTCTCACTCTTCACTCTGTCCCCCTTGTTCACTCTCTCTCCTCACTCTGGCCCCCTTGATTCATCCCACTCCTCACTCTGTCTCCCTTGTTCTCTCTCTCTCCTCACTCTGTCCCCGTTGTTCACTCTCTCTCAACTCACTCTGTCCCCCTTGTTCACTTTCCCTCCTCACTCAGTCCCCCTTGTTCACTCTTTTTCTCTTCACTCTGTTCCCCTTGTTCACTCTCTCTCATCACTCTGTTCCGCTTGTTCACTCTCTCTCCTCACTCTGTCCCCCTTGTTCATTCTCCCTCCTCAGTGTCCCCCTTGTTCACTCTCCCTCCTCACTCTGTCCCCCTTGTTCACTCTCTCTTTGTCCCCCTTGTTCACTCTCTCTCTCCTCACTCTGTCCCCCTTGTTCACTCTCCCACCTCACTCTGTCCCACTTGTTCACTCTCTCTCTCCTCATTCTGTCCCCCCATGTTCAGTCTCCCTCCTAACTCTGTCCCCCTTGTTCACTCTCCCTCCTCACTCTGTCCCCCTTGTTCACTCTCTCTCCTCACTCTGTCACCCTTGTTCATTCTCCCTCCTCAGTCTTTCCCAGTTCACTCTCCCTCCTCACTCTATCCACCTTGTTCACTCTCTCTTTGTCCCCCTTGTTCACTCTCTCTCTCCTCACTCAGTCCCCCTTGTTCACTCTCTCTCCTGACTCTGTCACCCTTGTTCAATCTCTCTCCGCACTCTGTCCCCCTTGTTCACTTTTTCTCCTCACTCCGTCCCCCTTGTTCACTCTCTCTCCTCACTCAGACCCCCTTGGTCACTCTCCCTCCTCACTCTGTCCCCTTTGTTCACTCTCTCTCTCCTCACTCTGTCCCCCTTGTTCACTCGCTCTTCTCACTCAGTCCCCCTTGTTCACTCTCTCTCCTCACTCTGTCCCCCTTGTTCACTCTCCCTCCTCACTCTTTCACCATTGTTCACTCCCTCTCCTCACTCTCTCTCCCTTGATCATTCTCTCTCCTCGCTCAGTACCCCTTGTTCACACTCTCTTCTCAATCTGTTCCCCTTGTTCACTCCCTCTCCACACTCAGTCCCCCTTGTTCAATCTCTCTCCTCACTCAGTCCACCTTGTTCACTCTCTCTCCTCACTCTGTCCCCCTTGTTCACTCTCTCTCTCCTCACTCTGTCCCTCTTATTCACTCTCTCTCCTCACTCTGTCCCCCTTGTTCACTCTCTCTCCTCACTCTGTCTCCCTTGTTCACTCTCTCTCCTCACTCTGTCCCCCTTGTTCACTCTCTCTCCCAACTCTGTCTCCCTTGTTCACTCTGTCTCCTCACTCAGTCCCCCTTGTTCACTCTCTCTCCTCAGTCAGTCCCCCTTGTTCACTCTCTCTCCTCTCTCTGTCCCCCTTGTTCACTCTCTCCCTCCTCACTCTGTCCCCCTTGTTCACTTTCTCTATCCTCACTCTGTTCCCCTTGTTCACTCTCTCTTCTCACTCAGTCCCCCTTGTTCACTCTCTCTCCTCACTCTGTCCCCTTTGTTCACTCTGGCTCCTCACTCTGTCCCCCTTGGTCACTCTCTCTCCTCACTCTGTCTCCCTTGTTCATTCTCTCTCCTCACTCTGTCTCCCTTGTTCACTCTCTCTCCTCACTCAGTCCCCCTTGTTCACTCCCTCTCCTCACTCAGTCCCCCTTGTTCACTCTCTCTCTCCTCACTCTGTTCCCCTTGTTCACTGTCCCTCCTCACTCTGTCCCTCTTGTTCACTCTCACTCCTCACTCTGTCCCCATTGTTCACTCTCTCTCTCCTCACTCTGTCCCCCTTGTTCACTCTCTCTCCTCACTCAGTCCCCCTTGTTCACTCTCTCTCTCTTCACTGTGTCTCCCTTGTTCACTCTCACTCCACACTCTTTCCCCTTGTTCACTCTCTCTCCTCACTCTGTCCCCCTTGTTCAATCTCTCTCTCCTCACTCTGTCCCCCTTGTTCACTCTCCCTCCTAACTCTGTCCCCCTTGTTCACTCTCTCTCCTCACTCAGACCCCCTTGTTCACTCTCTCTTCTCACTCTGTCCCCCTTGTTCACTCTCTCTCCTCACTCTGTCCCCCTTGTTCACTCTCACTCCTCATTCTGTCCCCCTTGGTCACTCTCTCTCCTCACTCTGTCTCCCTTGTTCACTCTCTCTCCTCACTCAGTCCCCCTTGTTCACTCTCTATCCTCACTCAGTCCCCCTTGTTCACTCTCTCTCTCCTCACTCTGTTCCCCTTGTTCAATGTCCCTCCTCACTCTGTCCCCCTTGTTCACTCTCACTCCTCACTCTGTCACCGTTGTTCACTCTCTCTCTCCTCACTCTGTCCCCCTTGTTCACTCTCACTCCACACTCTTTCCCCTTGTTCACTCTCTCTCCTCACTCTGTCCCCCTTGTTCACTCTCTCTCTCCTCACTCAGTCCCCCTTATTCACTCTCCCTCCTAACTCTGTCCCCCTTGTTTACTCTCCATCCTCACCCTGTCCCCCTTGTTCACTCTCCCTCCTAACTCTGTCCCCCTTGTTCACTCTCCCTCCTCACTCTGTCCCCCTTGTTCACTATCCCACCTCACTCTGTCCCCCTTATTCACTCTCCCACCTCACTCTGTCCCCCTTGTTCACTCTCTCTCCTCACTCTGTCCCCCTTGTTCATTCTCCCTCCTCACTCTGTCCCGCTTGTTCAATCTCCCTTCTCAATCTGCCCCCTTGTTCATTCTCCCACCTCACTCTTTCCCCATTGTTCACTCTCTCTCCTCACTCCGTCCCCCTTGTTCACTCTCTCTCCTCACCCAGACCCCCTTGTTCACTCTCTCTCCTCACTCCGTCCCCCTTGTTCACTCTCTCTCCTCACTCAGACCCCCTTGTTCACTCTCTCTCCTCACTCTGTCCCCCATGTTCACTCTCTCTCCTCACTCTGTTCCCCTTGTTCACTCTCTCTCCTCACTCTGTCCCCCTTGTTCACTCGCTCTTCTCACTCAGTCCCCCTTGTTCACACTCTCTTCTCAATCTGTTCCCCTTGTTCACTCCCTCTCCACACTCAGTCCCCCTTGTTCACTCTCTGTCCTCACTCTGTCCCCCTTGTTCACTCTCTCTCCTCACTCTGTCTCCCTTGTTCACTCTCTCTCCCAACTCTGTCCCTCTTGTTCACTCTCTCTCCTCACTCAGTCCCCCTTGTTCACTCTCTCTCCTCACTCCGTCCCCCTTGTTCACTCTCTCTCCTCACTCAGTCCCCCTTGTTCACTCTCTCTCTCCTCACTCTGTTCCCCTTGTTCACTCTCTCTCCTCACTCTGTCCCCCTTGTTCACTCTCTCTCTCCTCACTCTGTCCCCCTTGTTCACTCTCTCTCCTCTCTCTGTCCCCCTTGTTCACTCTCTCCCTCCTCACTCAGTCCCCCTTGTTCACTTTCTCTAACCTCACTCTGTCCCCCTTGTTCACTCTCTCTCCTCACTCTGTCCCCCTTGTTCATTCTCCCTCCTCACTCTGTCCCGCTTGTTCAATCTCCCTTCTCATTCTGCCCCCTTGTTCATTCTCCCACCTCACTCTTTCCCCATTGTTCACTCTCTCTCCTCACTCCGTCCCCCTTGTTCACTCTCTCTCCTCACCCAGACCCCCTTGTTCACTCTCTCTCCTCACTCCGTCCCCCTTGTTCACTCTCTCTCCTCACTCAGACCCCCTTGTTCACTCTCTCTCCTCACTCTGTCCCCCATGTTCACTCTCTCTCCTCACTCTGTTCCCCTTGTTCACTCTCTCTCCTCACTCTGTCCCCCTTGTTCACTCGCTCTTCTCACTCAGTCCCCCTTGTTCACACTCTCTTCTCAATCTGTTCCCCTTGTTCACTCCCTCTCCACACTCAGTCCCCCTTGTTCACTCTCTGTCCTCACTCTGTCCCCCTTGTTCACTCTCTCTCCTCACTCTGTCTCCCTTGTTCACTCTCTCTCCCAACTCTGTCCCTCTTGTTCACTCTCTCTCCTCACTCAGTCCCCCTTGTTCACTCTCTCTCCTCACTCCGTCCCCCTTGTTCACTCTCTCTCCTCACTCAGTCCCCCTTGTTCACTCTCTCTCTCCTCACTCTGTTCCCCTTGTTCACTCTCTCTCCTCACTCTGTCCCCCTTGTTCACTCTCTCTCTCCTCACTCTGTCCCCCTTGTTCACTCTCTCTCCTCTCTCTGTCCCCCTTGTTCACTCTCTCCCTCCTCACTCAGTCCCCCTTGTTCACTTTCTCTAACCTCACTCTGTCCCCCTTGTTCACGCTCTCTTCTCACTCAGTCCCCCTTGTTCACTCTCTCTCCTCACTCTCTCTCCCTTGTTCACTGTCCCTCCTCACTCTGCCCCCCTTGTTCACTCTCACTCTTCACTCTGTCCCCCTTGTTCACTCTCTCTCCTCACTCTGGCCCCCTTGATTCATCCCACTCCTCACTCTGTCTCCCTTGTTCTCTCTCTCTCCTCACTCTGTCCCCGTTGTTCACTCTCTCTCAACTCACTCTGTCCCTCTTGTTCACTTTCCCTCCTCACTCAGTCCCCCTTGTTCACTCTTTTTCTCTTCACTCTGTTCCCCTTGTTCACTCTCTCTCATCACTCTGTTCCGCTTGTTCACTCTCTCTCCTCACTCTGTCCCCCTTGTTCATTCTCCCTCCTCAGTGTCCCCCTTGTTCACTCTCCCTCCTCACTCTGTCCCCCTTGTTCACTCTCTCTTTGTCCCCCTTGTTCACTCTCTCTCTCCTCACTCTGTCCCCCTTGTTCACTCTCCCACCTCACTCTGTCCCACTTGTTCACTCTCTCTCTCCTCATTCTGTCCCCCCATGTTCAGTCTCCCTCCTAACTCTGTCCCCCTTGTTCACTCTCCCTCCTCACTCTGTCCCCCTTGTTCACTCTCTCTCCTCACTCTGTCACCCTTGTTCATTCTCCCTCCTCAGTCTTTCCCAGTTCACTCTCCCTCCTCACTCTATCCACCTTGTTCACTCTCTCTTTGTCCCCCTTGTTCACTCTCTCTCTCCTCACTCAGTCCCCCTTGTTCACTCTCTCTCCTGACTCTGTCACCCTTGTTCAATCTCTCTCCGCACTCTGTCCCCCTTGTTCACTTTTTCTCCTCACTCCGTCCCCCTTGTTCACTCTCTCTCCTCACTCAGACCCCCTTGGTCACTCTCCCTCCTCACTCTGTCCCCTTTGTTCACTCTCTCTCTCCTCACTCTGTCCCCCTTGTTCACTCGCTCTTCTCACTCAGTCCCCCTTGTTCACTCTCTCTCCTCACTCTGTCCCCCTTGTTCACTCTCCCTCCTCACTCTTTCACCATTGTTCACTCCCTCTCCTCACTCTCTCTCCCTTGATCATTCTCTCTCCTCGCTCAGTACCCCTTGTTCACACTCTCTTCTCAATCTGTTCCCCTTGTTCACTCCCTCTCCACACTCAGTCCCCCTTGTTCAATCTCTCTCCTCACTCAGTCCACCTTGTTCACTCTCTCTCCTCACTCTGTCCCCCTTGTTCACTCTCTCTCTCCTCACTCTGTCCCCCTTATTCACTCTCTCTCCTCACTCTGTCCCCCTTGTTCACTCTCTCTCCTCACTCTGTCTCCCTTGTTCACTCTCTCTCCTCACTCTGTCCCCCTTGTTCACTCTCTCTCCCAACTCTGTCTCCCTTGTTCACTCTGTCTCCTCACTCAGTCCCCCTTGTTCACTCTCTCTCCTCAGTCAGTCCCCCTTGTTCACTCTCTCTCCTCTCTCTGTCCCCCTTGTTCACTCTCTCCCTCCTCACTCTGTCCCCCTTGTTCACTTTCTCTATCCTCACTCTGTTCCCCTTGTTCACTCTCTCTTCTCACTCAGTCCCCCTTGTTCACTCTCTCTCCTCACTCTGTCCCCTTTGTTCACTCTGGCTCCTCACTCTGTCCCCCTTGGTCACTCTCTCTCCTCACTCTGTCTCCCTTGTTCATTCTCTCTCCTCACTCTGTCTCCCTTGTTCACTCTCTCTCCTCACTCAGTCCCCCTTGTTCACTCCCTCTCCTCACTCAGTCCCCCTTGTTCACTCTCTCTCTCCTCACTCTGTTCCCCTTGTTCACTGTCCCTCCTCACTCTGTCCCTCTTGTTCACTCTCACTCCTCACTCTGTCCCCATTGTTCACTCTCTCTCTCCTCACTCTGTCCCCCTTGTTCACTCTCTCTCCTCACTCAGTCCCCCTTGTTCACTCTCTCTCTCTTCACTGTGTCTCCCTTGTTCACTCTCACTCCACACTCTTTCCCCTTGTTCACTCTCTCTCCTCACTCTGTCCCCCTTGTTCAATCTCTCTCTCCTCACTCTGTCCCCCTTGTTCACTCTCCCTCCTAACTCTGTCCCCCTTGTTCACTCTCTCTCCTCACTCAGACCCCCTTGTTCACTCTCTCTTCTCACTCTGTCCCCCTTGTTCACTCTCTCTCCTCACTCTGTCCCCCTTGTTCACTCTCACTCCTCATTCTGTCCCCCTTGGTCACTCTCTCTCCTCACTCTGTCTCCCTTGTTCACTCTCTCTCCTCACTCAGTCCCCCTTGTTCACTCTCTATCCTCACTCAGTCCCCCTTGTTCACTCTCTCTCTCCTCACTCTGTTCCCCTTGTTCAATGTCCCTCCTCACTCTGTCCCCCTTGTTCACTCTCACTCCTCACTCTGTCACCGTTGTTCACTCTCTCTCTCCTCACTCTGTCCCCCTTGTTCACTCTCACTCCACACTCTTTCCCCTTGTTCACTCTCTCTCCTCACTCTGTCCCCCTTGTTCACTCTCTCTCTCCTCACTCAGTCCCCCTTATTCACTCTCCCTCCTAACTCTGTCCCCCTTGTTTACTCTCCATCCTCACCCTGTCCCCCTTGTTCACTCTCCCTCCTAACTCTGTCCCCCTTGTTCACTCTCCCTCCTCACTCTGTCCCCCTTGTTCACTATCCCACCTCACTCTGTCCCCCTTATTCACTCTCCCACCTCACTCTGTCCCCCTTGTTCACTCTCTCTCCTCACTCTGTCCCCCTTGTTCATTCTCCCTCCTCACTCTGTCCCGCTTGTTCAATCTCCCTTCTCAATCTGCCCCCTTGTTCATTCTCCCACCTCACTCTTTCCCCATTGTTCACTCTCTCTCCTCACTCCGTCCCCCTTGTTCACTCTCTCTCCTCACCCAGACCCCCTTGTTCACTCTCTCTCCTCACTCCGTCCCCCTTGTTCACTCTCTCTCCTCACTCAGACCCCCTTGTTCACTCTCTCTCCTCACTCTGTCCCCCATGTTCACTCTCTCTCCTCACTCTGTTCCCCTTGTTCACTCTCTCTCCTCACTCTGTCCCCCTTGTTCACTCGCTCTTCTCACTCAGTCCCCCTTGTTCACACTCTCTTCTCAATCTGTTCCCCTTGTTCACTCCCTCTCCACACTCAGTCCCCCTTGTTCACTCTCTGTCCTCACTCTGTCCCCCTTGTTCACTCTCTCTCCTCACTCTGTCTCCCTTGTTCACTCTCTCTCCCAACTCTGTCCCTCTTGTTCACTCTCTCTCCTCACTCAGTCCCCCTTGTTCACTCTCTCTCCTCACTCCGTCCCCCTTGTTCACTCTCTCTCCTCACTCAGTCCCCCTTGTTCACTCTCTCTCTCCTCACTCTGTTCCCCTTGTTCACTCTCTCTCCTCACTCTGTCCCCCTTGTTCACTCTCTCTCTCCTCACTCTGTCCCCCTTGTTCACTCTCTCTCCTCTCTCTGTCCCCCTTGTTCACTCTCTCCCTCCTCACTCAGTCCCCCTTGTTCACTTTCTCTAACCTCACTCTGTCCCCCTTGTTCACGCTCTCTTCTCACTCAGTCCCCCTTGTTCACTCTCTCTCCTCACTCTGTCCCCCTTGTTCACTCTCGCTCCTCACTCTGTCCCCCTTGGTCACTCTCTCTCCTCACTCTGTCTCCCTTGTTCAATCTCTCTCCTCACTCTGTCCCCCTTGTTCACTCTCTCTCCTCACTCTGTCTCCCTTGTTCAATCTCTCTCCTCACTCTGTCCCACTTGTTCACTCTCTCTCCTCACTCTCTCTCCCTTGTTCACTGTCCCTCCTCACTCTGCCCCCCTTGTTCACTCTCACTCTTCACTCTGTCCCCCTTGTTCACTCTCTCTCCTCACTCTGGCCCCCTTGATTCATCCCACTCCTCACTCTGTCTCCCTTGTTCTCTCTCTCTCCTCACTCTGTCCCCGTTGTTCACTCTCTCTCAACTCACTCTGTCCCCCTTGTTCACTTTCCCTCCTCACTCAGTCCCCCTTGTTCACTCTTTTTCTCTTCACTCTGTTCCCCTTGTTCACTCTCTCTCATCACTCTGTTCCGCTTGTTCACTCTCTCTCCTCACTCTGTCCCCCTTGTTCATTCTCCCTCCTCAGTGTCCCCCTTGTTCACTCTCCCTCCTCACTCTGTCCCCCTTGTTCACTCTCTCTTTGTCCCCCTTGTTCACTCTCTCTCTCCTCACTCTGTCCCCCTTGTTCACTCTCCCACCTCACTCTGTCCCACTTGTTCACTCTCTCTCTCCTCATTCTGTCCCCCCATGTTCAGTCTCCCTCCTAACTCTGTCCCCCTTGTTCACTCTCCCTCCTCACTCTGTCCCCCTTGTTCACTCTCTCTCCTCACTCTGTCACCCTTGTTCATTCTCCCTCCTCAGTCTTTCCCAGTTCACTCTCCCTCCTCACTCTATCCCCCTTGTTCACTCTCTCCCCTCACTGTCCCCCTTGTTCAGTCTCCCTCCTCAGTGTCCCCCTTGTTCACTCTCCCTCCACACTCTGTCCCCCTTGTTCACTCTCCCTCCTAACTATGTCCCCCTTGTTCAACCTCTCTCTTCACTCTGTCCCCCTTGTTCACTCGCTCTCCGCACTCTGTCCCCGTTGTTAACTCACTCTTCTCACTCTGTCCCCCTTGTTCACTCTCTCTCTCCTCACTCAGTCCCCCTTGTTCACTCTCTCTCCTGACTCTGTCACCCTTGTTCAATCTCTCTCCGCACTCTGTCCCCCTTGTTCACTTTTTCTCCTCACTCCGTCCCCCTTGTTCACTCTCTCTCCTCACTCAGACCCCCTTGGTCACTCTCCCTCCTCACTCTGTCCCCTTTGTTCACTCTCTCTCTCCTCACTCTGTCCCCCTTGTTCACTCGCTCTTCTCACTCAGTCCCCCTTGTTCACTCTCTCTCCTCACTCTGTCCCCCTTGTTCACTCTCCCTCCTCACTCTTTCACCATTGTTCACTCCCTCTCCTCACTCTCTCTCCCTTGATCATTCTCTCTCCTCGCTCAGTACCCCTTGTTCACACTCTCTTCTCAATCTGTTCCCCTTGTTCACTCCCTCTCCACACTCAGTCCCCCTTGTTCAATCTCTCTCCTCACTCAGTCCACCTTGTTCACTCTCTCTCCTCACTCTGTCCCCCTTGTTCACTCTCTCTCTCCTCACTCTGTCCCCCTTATTCACTCTCTCTCCTCACTCTGTCCCCCTTGTTCACTCTCTCTCCTCACTCTGTCTCCCTTGTTCACTCTCTCTCCTCACTCTGTCCCCCTTGTTCACTCTCTCTCCCAACTCTGTCTCCCTTGTTCACTCTGTCTCCTCACTCAGTCCCCCTTGTTCACTCTCTCTCCTCAGTCAGTCCCCCTTGTTCACTCTCTCTCCTCTCTCTGTCCCCCTTGTTCACTCTCTCCCTCCTCACTCTGTCCCCCTTGTTCACTTTCTCTATCCTTACTCTGTTCCCCTTGTTCACTCTCTCTTCTCACTCAGTCCCCCTTGTTCACTCTCTCTCCTCACTCTGTCCCCTTTGTTCACTCTGGCTCCTCACTCTGTCCCCCTTGGTCACTCTCTCTCCTCACTCTGTCTCCCTTGTTCATTCTCTCTCCTCACTCTGTCTCCCTTGTTCACTCTCTCTCCTCACTCAGTCCCCCTTGTTCACTCCCTCTCCTCACTCAGTCCCCCTTGTTCACTCTCTCTCTCCTCACTCTGTTCCCCTTGTTCACTGTCCCTCCTCACTCTGTCCCTCTTGTTCACTCTCACTCCTCACTCTGTCCCCATTGTTCACTCTCTCTCTCCTCACTCTGTCCCCCTTGTTCACTCTCTCTCCTCACTCATTCCCCCTTGTTCACTCTCTCTCTCTTCACTGTGTCTCCCTTGTTCACTCTCACTCCACACTCTTTCCCCTTGTTCACTCTCTCTCCTCACTCTGTCCCCCTTGTTCAATCTCTCTCTCCTCACTCTGTCCCCCTTGTTCACTCTCCCTCCTAACTCTGTCCCCCTTGTTCACTCTCTCTCCTCACTCAGACCCCCTTGTTCACTCTCTCTCCTCACTCCGTCCCCCTTGTTCACTCTCTCTCCTCACTCAGACCCCCTTGTTCACTCTCTCTCCTCACTCTGTCCCCCTTGTTCACTCTCTCTCCTCACTCTGTCCCCCTTGTTCACTCTCTCTCTCCTCACTCTGTCTCCCTTGTTCACTCGCTCTTCTCACTCTGTCACCATTGTTCACTCCCTCTCCTCACTCTCTCTCCCTTGATCATTCTCTCTCCTCACTCAGTCCCCCTTGTTCACACTCTCTTCTCAATCTGTTCCCCTTGTTCACTCCCTCTCCACACTCAGTCCCCCTTGTTCACTCTCTCTCCTCACTCTGTCCCCCTTGGTCACTCTCTCTCCTCACTCTGTCTCCCTTGTTCACTCTCTCTCCCAACTCTGTCCCTCTTGTTCACTCTCTCTCCTCACTCAGTCCCCCTTGTTCACTCTCTCTCCTCACTCAGTCCCCCTTGTTCACTCTCTCTCCTCACTCAGTCCCCCTTGTTCACTCTCTCTCTCCTCACTCTGTTCCCCTTGTTCACTCTCTCTCCTCACTCTGTCCCCCTTGTTCACTCTCTCTCTCCTCACTCTGTCCCCCTTGTTCACTCTCTCTCCTCTCTCTGTCCCCCTTGTTCACTCTCTCCCTCCTCATTCTTTCCCCCTTGTTCACTCTCTCTAACCTCACTCTGTCCCCCTTGTTCACTCTCTCTTCTCACTCAGTCCCCCTTGTTCACTCTCTCTCCTCACTCTGTCCCCCTTGTTCACTCTCGCTCCTCACTCTGTCCCCTTTGGTCACTCTCTCTCCTCACTCTGTCTCCCTTGTTCAATCTCTCTCCTCACTCTGTCCCCCTTGTTCACTCTCTCTCCTCACTCTGTCTCCCTTGTTCAATCTCTCTCCTCACTCTGTCCCCCTTGTTCACTCTCTCTCCTCACTCTTTCTCCCTTGTTCAATCTCTCTCCTCACTCTGTCCCCCTTGTTCACTCTCTCTCCTCACTCTTTCTCCCTTGTTCTCTGTCCCTCCTCACTCTGTCCCCCTTGTTCACTCTCACTCCTCACTCTGTCCCCCTTGTTCACTCTCTCTCCTCACTCTGTCCCCCTTGTTTCCTCCCACTCCTCACTCTGTCTCCCTTGTTCTCTCTCTCTCCTCTCTCTGTCCCCGTTGTTCACTCTCTCTCAACTCACTCTGTCCCCCTTGTTCACTTTCCCTCCTCACTCAGTCCCCCTTGTTCACTCTTTCTCTCCTCAGTCTGTTCCCCTTGTTCACTCTCTGTCCCCCTTGTTCACTCTCTCTCTCCTCACTCTGTCCCCCTTGTTCACTCTCTCCCTCCTCATTCTTTCCCCCTTGTTCACTTTCTCTAACCTCACTCTGTCCCCCTTGTTCACTCTCTCTTCTCACTCAGTCACCCTTGTTCACTCTCTCTCCTCACTCTGTCCCCCTTGTTCACTCTCGCTCCTCACTCTGTCCCCCTTGGTCACTCTCTCCCCTCACTCTGTCTCCCTTGTTCAATCTCTCTCCTCACTCTGTCCCCCTTGTTCACTCTCTCTCCTCACTCTGTCTCCCTTGTTCAACCTCTCTCCTCACTCTGTCCCCCTTGTTCACTCTCTCTCCTCACTCTGTCTCCCTTGTTCAATCTCTCTCCTCACTCTGTCCCCCTTGTTCACTCTCTCTCCTCACTCTGTCTCCCTTGTTCTCTGTTCCTCCTCACTCTGTCCCCCTTGTTCACTCTCACTCCTCACTCTGTCCCCCTTGTTCACTCTCTCTCCTCACTCTGTCCCCCTTGTTTCCTCCCACTCCTCACTCTGTCTCCCTTGTTCTCTCTCTCTCCTCTCTCTGTCCCCGTTGTTCACTCTCTCTCAACTCACTCTGTCCCCCTTGTTCACTTTCCCTCCTCACTCAGTCCCCCTTGTTCACTCTTTCTCTCCTCAGTCTGTTCCCCTTGTTCACTCTCTCTCCTCACTCAGTCCCCCTTCTTCACTCTCTCTCTCCTCACTCTGTCCTCCTAGTTCACCCTCACTCCTCACTCAGTCCCCCTTTTTCACTCTCTCTCTCCACACTCTGTCCTCCTTGTTCACTTTCCCTCCTCACTCTGTCCCCCTTGTTCACTCTCTCTCCTCACTCTGTCCCCCTTGTTCACTCTCCCTCCTCACTCTGTCCCCCTTGTTCACTCTCTCTCCTCACTCTGTCCCCCTTGTTCACTCTCCCTCCTCACTCTGTCCCCCTTGTTCACTCTCTCTCCTCTCTCTGTCACCCTCTTTACTCTCTCTTCCTTACTCTGTACTCTGTTGTGTAGGTTCCTTTCCCTTTTCACGGGTTCTTTCGAGATGATTTCAAACAGGTTGTTCGGGTGAGAGATGATCTGTAATAAAAGTGAGACATTAATGCTCTGAAGCCCCTGCACTCCACAGAAGCAGCATCACATTCTGGAAGCTGTGTCTCCCATGTATCAAGGACAGTCCTAAGTGAAATGCTCTCTTTCAACAATCCAAGGAATTCACTGAGACACTAAATAATTCTGCTGGGACAATGTTTCCACTGAACTATCCTTCTTCTGTACAAGAAAGACAATCAGGATTGCGAATAAGTTGCTGATATGGAGACAGGGAAGGGTGGTTGGGATGGCTGAGAGCTGGACAATGCATGACAATGGGTGGGAACCTACTGTATTTCACATCAGTTAAAAAATTCTAATGGAGAACGTACTGCATCTTAGGATGGGTAAATATCCTGGATTGATTGTGTCTCCAAGGGTAGTAAAGGGGTTTCAGGAGGAAATCCTAGAAGCACCAATGCTGCGGCCCAGAACAATGCCATTCTGCCCATCATGTCATGCTGGCTCTTTGTTGGAGTCCTGCTCTCCTGTCCTTTCCCCATATTTCAGTAACTTTGTTTTTCCTTCATGAATTTATCCAATTTCCTTTCAAGTCATTCTTACATCAGTTTCCAGCACCATCATGATCACAACAGTTCACTGCATTAAAAACACGTCTTAACATCACCTTTTGTTCTTCTGAAAATGACTTTTATTCTGTGTCCTCCAGTTACTGACCCTCTGGCCAGTGCAAACAGTTTCTCCTTACTGATTCTATCAAAACCCTTCCTGATTTTGAACACCTCAACTAAATCTCCCCTTAATCTTCTCTACTCTAAGGAGAATATTCCCAGCTTCTCCAGTCTTTCCACATTAACTGAAACTCCTCATCCCTGGAACCACTCTAGTAAATTTAATTGATTTAGAAAATTTATTAAATTTAAACCAAAGGATACTACATATATAAATAATTAATGGGATCAGCAAAAGCCCAGGTTCTAGGAGATCTGACAGGGGGAGAGACAGGTGTGTGTACAACCATTGCCCTGAGTCCTGCCTGGTGAGTTATCCCCCTGGTGCCAGAGGGCAGCACTGAGTGTGGGAAGGACATTTTTAGGGAGAAAGGGATCAGGCTGAAGTCCTGTCCCATGGGGGAAACAATGACATTGGTGGGAAAAGGACTGATGTTTTTCAGACAGAGTTAGAAGGCTAGTGAGGAAGCTCAAAATCAGGAATCAAGTGTATAAACTCAGGATTACTCCCAGAGCCTTTGGATAGTGAGTATAGAACAGTCGTATAAAACAGGTTAATATCGCCAGAGTAAATAATAGTTCATAAATAGGAGGGATCAGACAAGGAGCTTTCTAAGATGGGTTTACAGTGCATGTGTAAATACATGCATCTAAGTAAATAAAGTTGGTGAGTTGCGGGTGAAAGTTGCAGTATGGGATTGTGATATAATGGTAATAACAGAGACCTGGCTCAAAGAAGGGGAGAATTGGGAACTTAATATAAAAACAGAAACAAAAATACCTGGAAAAACTCAGCAGGTCTGGCATCGGTGGAGAGGAACACAGTTAACGTTTCGAGTCCTCATGACCCTTCAACAGAACTAATTGAAAATAGAGAAGGGGTGAAATATAAGCTGGTTTAAGGTGGGGGGTGGGGGAGGTGGGACAAGAAGAGCTGGAGAGAGGGCCAGTGATAGGTGGAGATAACCAAAAGATGTCACAGACAAAAGGAAAAGAGGTGTTGAAGGTGGTGATATTATCTAAAGGAATGTGCTAATTAAGGGTAGAAAGCAGGACGAGCAAGGTATAGATAGCCCTAGTGGGGGTGGGGTGGGGTGAAGGCTAAAAGGTAGAGATAAAATAATGGATGGAAATACATTTAAAAATAATGGAAATAGGTGGGAAAAGAAAAATCTATATAAATTATTGGAAAAAACAAAAAGGAGGGGGGATCAGAAAGGGGGTGGGGATGGAGGAGAGAGTTCATGATCTAAAATTGTTGAACTCAATATTCAGTCCGGAAGGCTGTAAAGTGCCTAGTCGGAAGGTGAGGTGCTGTTCCTCCAGTTTGCATTGAGCTTCACTGGAACATTGCAGCAGGCCAAGGACAGACATGTGGGCATGAGAGCAGGGTGGAGTCTTAAAATGGCATTTGGGCCAAACATTCATTTCAAGTGAAGCAGCATTTCACTTGCACTTACCTCAATTTAGCCTACTGCATTCGTTGCTCCCAATGCGGTCTCCTCTACATTGGAGAGACCAAACGCAGACTGGGTGACCGCTTTGCAGAACACCTGCGGTCTGTCCGCAAGCATTACCCAAACCTCCCTGTCACTTGCCATTTCAACACACCACCCTGCTCTCATACCCACATGTCCGTCCTTGGCCTGCTGCATTGTTCCAGTGAAGCTCAACGCAAACTGGAGGAACAACACCTCATCTTCCAACTAGGCACTTTACAGCCTTCCGGACTGAATATTGAGTTCAACAATTTTAGATCATGAACTCTCTCCTCCATCCTCACCCCCTTTCCGATCCCCCTTTTTCCAATAATTTATATAGATTTTTCTTTTCCCACCTATTTCCATTATTTTTAAATGTATTTCCATCCATTGTTTTATCTCTACCTTTTAGCCTTTTTCGATTCCTTCACCCCACCCCACCCCCACTAGGGTTATCTGTACCTTGCTCGTCCTGCTTTCTACCCTTAATTAGCACATTCCTTTAGATAATATCACCACCTTCAACACTTCTTTGTCCTTTTGTCTGTGACATCATTTGGTTATCTCCACCTATCACTGGCCCTCTATCCAGCTCTTTTAGTCCCACCACCCCTCCCCCCTTAAACCAGCTTATATTTCACCCCTTTTCTATTTTTACTTAGTTCTGTTGAAGAGTCATACGGACTCAAAATGTTAACTGTGTTCCTCTCCGCAGATGCTGCCAGACCTGCTGAGTTTTTCCAGGTATTTTTGTTTTTGTTTTTGTTTTGGATTTCCAGCATCTGCAGTTCTTTACTTTTATCTCTGGGAACTTAATATTCCTGGCTACAAGGTATCTGGGAAAGACAGGCAAGAGAACTGAGGTGGTTGTATTGATCAAAGGGACTATTGTAGCACTCGGGGGGGCTCAGGGGTTAAGGACAGAGTCTGTTCGATTAGATGAAAGAAAAGTACAGGAGATGTTACTGCATATATCATGAAGGCCACAAGATAGTGAGGAGAGAGTGGAGCAAATACACAAACTACCGAGCAGTGATAATGAACTTCACACTTATACTCATAGCAGAATGTGAGCATCACTATGAAGTCCAGCATTTATTGCCCATCCCTAGTTGCCCTTGAGAAGGTGGTGGTGAGCTGCCTTCTTGAACCGCTGCAGTCCATGTGGTGTAGATACACCCACAGTGCTGTTAGGGAGGGGATTCCAGGATTTTGACCCAGCAACTGTCTATTTCCAAGTCAGCATGGTGAGTGACTTGGAGGGGAACTTCCAGGTGGTGGTGTTCCCGTCTATCTGCTGCCCTTGTCCTTCTAGATGGTAGTGGTTGTGGGTTTGGAAGGTGCTGTTGAAGGATCCTTGCTGAGTTGTCTTTCTTCCTCCTCCTCTTCCTTGTCCTAGTCTTCCTCACCCTCCTCTTCCTCATCCATGCATCAGTGTCCCTTCCTTGCTCTCCTCTGCCTCTAGTGCCAGGTCCTTTCACAGAGCCAAGTTATGAAACATGTAGCAAGAGATATCCTTGACCCCCTGGCAGGTGCTCCTGAGCAGCCGAGGCATCTTGAGAAGGCCTATGGCCTGCTCAAATACAATCCTTATATGGAGGTGACTCTCATTCTACCTTCTGTGCGTGTCTGTTTGAGGCTGTCACAGGGGTGTGGCAGCCACCTCCTCAATGTCCAATTTTGGAGCAATGAGCTTGCTCTGAACAATTGAAGCAGCCTCGATTCCTGAAGAATCAAAGAGTCATGGCAAATGGCAGGGTAACAGGCGCAGACATGAAGGAACCTCTTGCAGTGCCCACAGAGCAGCTGCACACTCGAAAGAGTGGTTGTCCTTTCTCTTGATACAATGGTCTAGATTCTGTGTTGGAGCCCTTATTGCAACATATGTGCAGTCGACCACGTTCTGCACCTGTGGGAAACCAGCTATGGAGGCACATCCAGTTGCCCTCTGTGTTCAAGGTGCAATGTGGTGTTATTGGAAATGAATTTGGCAACACTGGAGAAAAGGGAGAGACCACACGCTCACTGGGTGTGTGATATCTCTAAGGAGCAGACAGGTTTCATCAAGAAACAGGTAAACTTCATTACAGAGCCATTTTCAGCGCTTGCACACTCGCCCAGATCTCTCATTGGAAAAGCCCCACCCCCCCAGATTGCCTGCGCTAAGAGCTCACTGGGCGGAGCCTACACAGTACATCACATGACCTGTGATTGGCAGGAGGGAGTGACCATACATCCAGTTACCTCAAGGTGTATCCTCCTGGGTTCAGCTGACCAGGACATGCGCACTAGTCTGTTGAGGAGCCCTGGAAAGAGCCAGTGACCATCAAATGAAAGGTACAGGTGACCTTCATTGTTACTGGCAATGGCCACAGACTGCAGGTTTCCATTGAGAATGACACACTGTTCGGGCACAATGTCACTGGAGAGACACAGCTTCCTCTAGGATTGTGGTTCTGTGATACTATTCCTATAGGCCTGTGGTCTGGGTACTCCTTGAGTGGTCAACACCCCATTCGAACAGGCAAACGGTGTTGAACTTCCTCCAGTCTCAGGACCCGACCTCAGCGCATGAATTTCATGTTGTTGCTGCTTCTCTCACTTGAGGGTGACCTGGAGTTGGTCCCATGAACAAAAGGGTTGGAACACTTCTCTGGCTCTGTGGCAGCACTATTGTTGCCAGATATGGGTTTGGGCTGGATCTGTTCACAAATCTCTCCTCCATCTCCTCCCCTGGCCAGGAGAGAATATGGGCTTCTCCAGTCACTGCTAGATTCTTAAAAGTTGGAGGAGCATTATCCTGGAAGTGGTGGCTGAGCTTCCAGCAATCCTCACAGCAATCACAAAGTGTTCCCGACTCCCACAGCCAACTGGGGTTTCAACAAGTTCCGTAAAAACACACAACCTGAAGAAAATACCATGTGGAATGAAAAGCTAACTCCCCTCAACACTTTGTACATACCTAACGTTACAGGAGTCATGACCCGAACCTTCTCCCAACTAGAAGAAGATGGTGTGTAGCAAAACTGAAGGGGGAGTTTTGAAATTCCAGCCCCAGGTGCAGAATTTTAATGTTTCCCAACTCCATTCCAACCTATTGCAAGAGGTGAAATTAAGGCCCAGAGAGAGGGAAAATGATAAGGAGAGAGAGAGGGGGAGAGAGAGAGGGGGTGGGGGGGTTGGTGAGAGAGAAAGAGGGGGGAGAGAGGGAGAGAGAGAGAGAGAGACGGAGGGAGAGAGGGAGGGGGAGAGAGATAGAGACAGATAGAGAGGGAGCGAGAGTGAGGGGGGAGAGAGAAAGAGAGAGAGACTTTTTTGTCTTGGGTAAATGAGTTTGTTGGCCAACCGAACTCTAATAGCACATCTTCCTATTTTCTCATCAATTGCTGCTTGCAATCAATAACGGGGAGAGACTGATGTAAGAGTAAACAGTGATGGTTTATTGAGACATAGGGCAGAGCACCAGATCATACGTGCTCACTCAGAAACCTCCAGAACGAGACTTACAGTTCCAAGTTGCCCGGGCTGTACAGTGATTCGTCAGTGCTGTCACATGATCAGTATACTCACATTCTCTTAAAGGGACAGAGTACCTCACTTTACCACATCCCTTTTCCTTTACTTAAAAGTAAAGCTAACAAGCTCAAAACACATTAACTATTTACACAGTAACTATTTACAGGTCAAGTCTCTCAGGAGGCTTTCTTGGACATGCTGAGCGTCTCAGTTCAACAACCTCAGCTGGTTTTTCCGAGACCTCCTTTTCAGGGGACAGTTGTCCACTCAGTTCCTCAGTGGAAATTGGCAGGTTTGTCTCCCCCACTCCCTCAGGTCCCACAGGCCCCACTGGTGCTTCCCAATCATGTGACTTGTCCTCTACATGCGGCACAGACTCAAGCATAGATGAAGGCTGCATTTCTTCTTGTGGGACTATTGTTCTTTTGCGGAGAAGATCCACGTGTCATCTAGTTATTCGGCCGTTAACCAATACATGAAGTAGAGGGGCCCAGTTACTGCACTCACCTCACCTAACAGCCAATTGGGCCCAACTCCAAGGTTCTTCACAAGGATCACATCTCCCACTGTGAAAGTTCTTTTGCAACCATGACCATCATGCCTGGTCTTCTGAGCCTCTTGGCTTTTCTCCACCCTCCCCTCTAAATTCGACCGGATAAGGGTCAGGCGGGTGCGGAGACATCTCTTCATTAGTAGTTCTGCAGGGGCAATGCCAGTCATCGTGCAGGGGGTGGTCCGGTATTGAACAAAAACCAGGACAATCTCGTGCTGATGGAATCCCCTTCCATCTTTTTCATCCTGGATTTAAAGGTTTGGACTGCCCGCTCAGCTGGGCGGTAGGGTAAAGTATTGATATGGGTAATGCTGTTCCGGGTCGTGAGCCTGTGGAACACCCCGCTGGTAAAAGCGGTTGCGTTGTCGGACACGAGGACCTTCAGCAACCCATTCACTGCAAAACTCAGCCGCAAACTGTCTATGGTGGCAGCCGACGTGGGCGACCGGGCTTCATAGACAAGGGTCTTAACAATCGCTTCACTTTCAGGAAGGCATCCTGGTGCGGGACTTGCCAACTCCATTTCTGGTTCTTCTTAAGCAGGCCGTACAATGGGGCCAGCACAGTTGAGAGGTTTTGGAGGAATCAGCCGTAGTAGTTTACCATGCCTAAGAAGGCCTTAAGCTCTGTGGTATTTCTCGGGGCAGGTGCCTCGTGAATGGCCTAGACTTTTTCTTCCACATGATGCAGGCCCGGCGCATCAACATTGTGGCCCAAGTAAACTACCTCCTTAGCTTGGAACAGACACTTCTCTCATTTTAAACGTACCCTGGCTTGTGCGAAGTGTTTGAGCACCTTTTCTAGATTTGCTAAGTGTTCATCGTCGGTCAGTCCTGTGCCCAACACATCATCCAAGTAAATGATAACACAGGGCAATCCTTGGACCAAATTTTCCATCGTTCTTTGGAAAATAGCGCATGCTGAGGAGACCCCAAAGGGTAGACGTGTGTATTGATACAATCCTTGGTGTGTGTTAATGTTGACAAAACCCTAGAGTCCTTTTCCACCTCTATCTGCTGCTAGGCATGACTCATATCTAATTTTGAATATGTGGTGCCCCCTGCCAACTTCAAATACAATTCCTCAATCTTGGATATCGGGCGTCTATCAAGTTTGGTCACCTTATTGCTAGTTAGCTTACAGTCACCGCATAAACACACGCTTTGGTCCAGTTTCAGTACAGGTATGACGGGTGCCACCCACTCAGAAAATTGCACTGGTTGTAGGATACCCAATTTTTCCAGTCTGTCCAGTTCAGTTTCAACTTTGTCCCTTAGAGCATAAGGGGCTGGTCTGGCTCTTATAAATCTGGGGGTTGCGTTTGGATCTACATGGTTCCTGGCCTGTAGCCCTCGAATCCTTTCTAACTCATCGTTGAAAATGGAAGCATACTTGTGCAACAATTCCTGTAAGTCTTTTGTTGTAATTTGAAAAATTTTAGCCCATTTCAATTTAATCTTTTCGAGCCAGTTGCGGTCTATTAAGCTGGGGCCCTCTCCAGCTACCACTAACAAGGGCAGCCTTTCAGATTGATCTCCATATGTCACCGAGACTTGACATAACCCTTTCAGTCTTATTTCTTCACCCATGTATGTCCTCAGCTTTGTGTCCGAAGCTTCTGATTTCAAAGGATGGGTTCCTTTACTCAGATAGCTAAATGTATGCTCTCCAAAGACGGACATCGACGCTCCCGTATCAACTTCCATCTTAATGGGTTGTCCATTAACTGTAATGACTACTTGGATTAGCTCTGTTCTACCCACTTTGAGGTTATATAATGAATGAATGTCTGATTCTATTTCTTCTGGCTCTTCCATGAGGCACATTTCACAATTTTTCCTCCTGCCTTTATAGTGTTGTTTTAGCCTTTCTCTGCAGTGCCACTTTATGTGGCCATAGCGGTGGCAGAAAAAGCACTCAACTTGTTTGAGTTGTCGTTCGCTCACTGGAGGCCTGGATGTATTTCTCTCATTCATTAGTTAGGTTTTCAATGCAGTGCCGTTGTTTTTCAAAGGTCTGGAGCTAGACAGCGTTTCCCGCCTTTCCGTGGAGTCCGAAGTTTTTGCACCTTTTGTTGCTGGATTGTCCCGCTCGACCAGATGGATGGCGCCATTTTGTGTATCTTTTATAACTTTGAAATTTCTAACAGTGCTTTCCACCACAGTAGCTAATTCTAATGTCTTATTGAATTCTAGACTAGGTTCAGCTAGCAAACTGAACTAGCCTTTGGATAGTATCATCTCCAATCCTGCACATCAGCTGGTCTCTCAACATATCACTAATGGACGTTCTGAATTCGCAATGCTCAGTTAATGCCTTTAAACAGCCACATAGTCAGCTATTGTCTCCTCTCGAAACCTGTTCCTTGAATTGAACTTGAAGTGCTGCATAGTAACTGAGGGGTTTGGACTCAGGTGGCTCTGTACAATTTTTAACTCATCAAAAGTCTCCAAGTCTGGGGTGCTAGGTGACATAAGGCCACGGATCAGCCCATACATTTTATTCCCATATGAAGACAAAAGAATTGCCCTCTTCTTCTCCTCCCCCGAGATGTCGTTAGTGGTAAAAAAAAGAACACTAGGCATTCGACATACTGAGACCAGTCATCTGCAATGGGGTCGAATGGGTCAACACACCCGAGCTGTGGCACCATGAACAACCGCAAGGGGACTGCGCTTCCAGGTAATGATGAGTTTAGGTGTTTGGCTTAGTGTGGAGTCGCCCTCTCTCTAGGGTCTCATATAATTTTCTGCCCATCGCCATTTATCATGTATTTACCAGTTTAAATGCAATGCCGCTTTAAGAACAGTCACCGTTTTTTTCAACTCTGTCTCTGCAGCTGTCAGCTTTTCTCTGCTGGGTTTCAGGCTCTTCTCGATTTTTGGTGGGATCCCCGCAATCGCAATTCTGCAGGTTTTTAAAGAAAATTTGAAACTGCAGCACTGCTTTCTGCTCCGATTGCTGGCTGTCGCCTATTTACAGATGCTCTTTCCAATGCTTTGCTCACCCATCTTGAAATTTATTTTCTTTTGTTCTTTATCCTCGTCACCACTTTTGTGTCTTGGGTAAATGAGTTCGTTGACCAACTGAACTCTGCATGCCTTCCTATGTTCTCATCAGTTGCTGCTTGCAATCAATAACAGGGAGAGACTGATGTAAGAATAAATAGTGATGGTTTATTGAGACATGTTCTCAACTATCGCATGACTCCTCGTGCAACTACGGGTTCAACACCAACTGAATTATTAATGAAACGCCTCCTTTATACAAGGTTAAGTCTAGTATCCCCTAACTTAGAGGGGAAGGTGGAGAATAACCAGAGTAGTCAGAAAGTGAAACAGGATGCTCACAGTAAAGGTTGAAAATTTACTGTGAGAGAGAGTTTTTGTGCGAAATTATGGAAATGGACCAAGATGGGTCCCTGGTATAATTGTCTCTGAAACAGGATCTTTGTCATACCAAGCGGAAGTGGAAAACCGGATTGTTAGGAAACACAAATCAACTCAGAAGTCGAGACACACTCCAACAAACAGTTACTCCACCTGAAATTGAAATCGAGCCTTTGATCCAAGAGGTGCCAGATCGACAAAGAATAGACAAAGCTGATGTCTCTGTTGAAGTAAATAATTCTGAACTGCCATTGTCTAAGGATGTCTCTGATGCTGCAGTTCCTGATCCAGTCAATCCAGTGGAAGAACCTCAAGTTGTAGAGTTACGTCGCTCTACCTAAATCAGAAAACCACCTCAAAGACTTAATCTATAATTGCATGAACTGTATATATTTGTATATGTAATGGGTTAACATATTCTTGTAAATAAGAGAGGTAAAACAAAATTAAAGAGAGAGGAATGTAGTAATAAAACTTTTCATGCTGTAATGAGGATCATTTTGACTGTACAGACAAATCAGCCCTAAGTGCAGGTAATCTTAGGGGCAGAGCTTTCTAGCCTTGGTCTTGGAACAAACACATAGCTTCATCAGGAGCTCTGTAAATAAAGTTTACTGTTCCTTACAATAAATCTGCCCGGTAAGCCAAGGGTCCTGATCGAGCATTTAGCACCTGAAAATCTCACTGTAATAAAGTTTATCTGTTTCTTGTTTAAATCTGTCCGCCCTATCAAGTCATTATGATAATGGAAATTAGGGAGATGGTGGATGAATTAAACAGGTGTTTTGCTTCGATCTTCACTATAGAGGACACAAGTAACATCCCGGAAATAGCTGTAACCAGGAAGTAGAAGGGAGGAACTTGGGAAAATCACAATCATCAGGGAAGCGGTACTGAGCAAATTGTTGGGGCTGCAGCCTGACAAATCCCCAGGTCAGGATGGACTTCACCCTGAGGTAGTAAAGAAGTTACTAGTGAGATAGTTGATGCATTGGTTTTAATTTTCCTAAATTCCCTAGATTTAGGGAATGTTCCATTAGATTCGAAAATAGCAAATGTAACTCCTTTATTCAAAAAAGGAGGGAGATAGAAAGCAGGAAACTACAGGACATTTAGCCTAACATCTATCTTAGGAAAAATGTTAGAAGTTATTATTAAATATGTTAAGCAGAGCACTTAGAAAAATTCAAGGCAATCAGGCAGAGTCAACATGGTTTTGTGAAAGGGAAATCATGTTTAACCAAAGTACTGGAGTTCTTTGAAGGAGTCACATGGGAAACTGGATGTACTTTACTTAGATTTCCAGAAACATTTGATAAAGTGCCACATCAAAGGTTATTGCAAAAAATAAAAACTCATGATGTAGGGAGTAACATATTGGCATCGATAGAAGACTGGCTAGCTAACAGGAAACAGGAAGTAGCCATAAATGAGTCTTTTTCTGGTTGGCAGGTTGTGATGAATGATGTGCCACAGGAATCAGTGCTGGGGCCTCAACTTTTTACAGTTTATATAAATGACTTGGATGAAGGGACCGAAGGTATGGTTGCTAAATTTGCTGACAACACAAAGATAGATAGGAAAGTAAATTGTGAAGAGGAGATAAGGAGGCTACAAAGGGATATAGAATAGATTAAGTGAGTGGGCAAAGATCTGGCAAATGGATTATAATGTGGGCAAAAGTGAAATTATCCATTTTGGCAGGAGGAATAAAAAGGAAGCTTATTATCTAAATGGTGAGAGATTGCCGAGCTCTGGGATTCAGAGGGATCTGGGTGTCCGAGTGCATGAATCACAAAAGGTTATTATGCAGCTACAGCAGGTAATTAGGAAAACTAATAGAATGTTATCGTTTATTGCGAGAGGAATTGATTACAAAAATAGGGATGTTATGCTTCAGTTATACAGGACATTGGTGAGATCATATCTGGAACATTGTGTACAGTATTGGTCCCCTTATTTAAAGAATGATGTAAATGCATTAGAAGCAGTTCAGAGAAGGTTTACTAGACTAATACCAAGGAATGGGTGGGTTGTCTTATGAGGAAAGGTTGGACAGGTTAGGCTTGTATCTGCTGGAGTTTAGAAGATTAAGAGGCAACTTAATTGAAAACTTTAAAATCCTGAGGGGTCTTGACAGGGTGGATGTGGAGAGGATGTTTCCTCTTGTGGGAGAATCTAGAACTAGGGGTCACTGTTTAAAAATAAAGGGTCGCTCATTTAAGGCAGAGATGAGGAGGATTTTTTCTCTCAGAGTGTCCTGAGTCTCTGGAACTCTCTTCCTCAAAAGGCGGTGGAAGCAGAGTCTTTGAATATTTTTAAGGTGGAGCTGGATAGATTCTGGATTAACAAGGGGGTGAAAGGTTATCAGGGATAGGCAGGAGGCTACAGTCAGATCAGCCGTGATCTTATTCAATGTCAGAATAGGCTCGAGGGGCTGAGTGGCCCACTCCTGCTCCTAATGCATGTGCTCAAATGTTCAAAAAAGACAGAGAGAGAGAGAGAGAGAGAAAGGGAGAGACAGAGAGAGAGAGGGAGGGAGGCACAGAGAGAGAATGAGGGAGGGACAGAGAGAGAGAGGGAGAGACAGAGAGAGAGAGGGAGAAACAGAGGGAGAGGGGGAGGAACAGAGGGAGAGGGAGTGAGAGAGAAAGAGGGAGAGGCAAAGAGAGAGAGAGAGACAGAGAGAGAGGGAGACCTGCAGCGCTTTAAAAGATGGTTGAGGTAGGGGAGGATAAATGGGAATAACTGGGGGACTGAGGCAGGCAGGATGATGTCAGCACAGATAAAACTGACAGTGAAATCAGCAGATTCAACATTACATCAAAGAAAAACTTCCTCATTGACAATTAGGTTCTAATCAGTACAGAGTAAATCTCACACAACACTGTCCCCTTCAAACACACTCAGGGCAGTACAGCACGGGGTTAGATAGAGAGTAAAGCTTTCTCTACACTGTCCCCATCAAACACACTCAGGGCAGTACAGCACGGGGTTAGATACAGAATAAAGCTTTCTCTGCACTGTCCTATCAAACACACCCAGGACAGGTATAGCACGGGGATAGATACAGAGAAAATGTTCTTCTACATTGACCCCATCAAACACTATCAGGACAGGTACAGCACGGGGTTAGATACAGATTAAAGCTCCAACTACGTTGTCCCATCAAACACTCCCAGTACAGGTATAGCACGGGGTTAGATTCAGAGTAAAGCTCCCTCAACACTGTCCCCATCAAACGCTCCCAGGACAGGTACAGCATGGGGTTAGATTCAGAGTAAAGCTCCCTGTACACTGTCCCCATCAAACACTCTCAGGACAGGTACTGTACGGGGTTAGATACACAGTAAAGCTTTCTCTACGCTGTCCCCATCAAACACTCCCAGGGCAGGTACAGCACAGGGTTAGATACAGAATAAAGCTCCCTCTACACTGTCCCCTTCAAACACTTACAGGACAGGTACAGCACGTGGTTAGAAACAGAGTAAAGCTTCCTCTACACTGTCCCCATCAAATATTCCCAGGGCAGGTACAGCACGGGGTTAGATACAGAGTAAAGCTCCCTCTACACTGTCCCCATCAAACGCTCCCAGCACAGGTACAGCATGGGGTTAAATACAGAGTAAAGCTCCCACTACACTATCCCCATCAAACACTCCCAGGACAGGTAGAGCATGTGGTGAGATTTAGAGTAAAGCACCCTCTACACTGTCCCCATCAAACACTCTCAGCGCAGGTACAGCATGGGGTTAGATACAGAGTAAAGCTACCTCAACACGGTCCCCATCAAACACTCTCAGGACAGGTAGAGCAGAGGGTTAGATTCAGAGTAAAGCTCCCTCTACATCGTCCCCATCAAAGACTCCCAGGGCAGGTACAGCACAGGGTTCATACAGAGTAAAACTTTCCCGACACTGTCCCCATCAAACACTCCCAGGGCAGGTACAGAACAGGGTAAGATACAGAGTAAAGCTCCCTCTACATTGTCCCCATCAAACACTCCAAGGGAAGGTACAGCACGGGGTTAGATACAGAGTAAAGCTTTCTCTATGCTGTCCCCATCAAACACTCCCAGGGCAGGTACAGCACAGGGTTAGATACAGAGTAAAGCTTTCTCTACACTGTCCCCATCAAACACTCCCAGGACAGGTACAGCACGTGATTAGATACAGAGTAAAGCTTCCTCTACACTATCCCCAAAAAACACTCCCAGGACAGGTACAGCATGTGGTGAGATTTAAAGTAAAGCTCCATCTACACTGTCCCCATCAAACACACTCAGCGCAGGTACAGCATGGGGTTAGATACAGAGTAAAGATCCCTCTACACTGTCCCATCAAACACTCTCAGGACAGGTACAGCACGGGGTTAGATTTAGAGTAAAGCTCCCTCTACACTGTCCCATCAAACACTCTCCGGACAGGTACAGCACAACGTTAGATACAGAGTAAAGCTCCCTCTACACTGTCCCCATCAAACGCTCCCAGGACAGGTACAGCATGGGGTTAAATACAGAGCAAAGCTCCCTCTACGCTGTCCCCATCAAACACTTCCAGGACAGGTACAGCACGGGGTATCATTCAGAGTAAAGATCCCTCAACACTGTCCCCATCAAACGCTCCCAGGACAGGTACAGCTTGGGGTTAGATTCAGAGTAAAGCTCCCTCTACACTGTCCCCGTCAAACACTCTCAGGACAGGTACAGCACGGGGTTAGATACAGATTAAAGCTCCCTCTACGTTGTCCCATCAAACACACCCAGTACAGGTATAGCACGGGGTTAGATTCAGAGTAAAGCTCCCTCAACACTGTCCCCATCAAACGATCCCAGGACAGGTACAGCACGGGGTTAGATTCAGAGTAAAGCTCCCTCTACATTGTCCCCATCAAACACTCCAAGGGCAGGTACAGCACAGGGTTAGATACAGAGTAAAGCTTTCTCTACGCTGTCCCCATCAAACACTCCCAGGACAGGTACAGCACGTGGTTAGATACAGAGTAAAGCTTCCTCTACACTGCCCCATCAAATATTCCCAGGGGAGGTACAGCACGGGGACTGATACAGAGTAAAGCTCCCTCTACACTGTCCCCATCAAACACTCCCAGGACAGGTACAGCATGGGGTTAGATACAGAGTAAAGCTCCCTCTACAATGTCCCGTCAAACACTCTCAGGACAGGTACAGCACAAAGTTAGATACAGAGTAAATCTCCCTCTACACTGTCCCCATTAAACACTCCCAGGGCAGGTACAGCACGGGGTAAGATATAGAGTAAAGCTCCCTCTACACTGTCCCCATCAAACAGTCCCAGGACAGGTACACCACAGGGTAAGATACAGAGTAAAACTCCCTCTACACTGTCCCTATCAAACACTACCAGGGCAGGTACAGCACGGGGTAAGATATAGAGTAAAGCTCCCTCTACACTGTCCCCATCTAGCACTCCCAGTACAGGTATAGCACGGGGTTAGATTCAGAGTAAAGCTCCCTCAACACTGTCCCTATCAAACAATCCCAGGACAGGTACAGCACAGGTTTAGATTCAGAGTAAAGCTCCCTCTACATCGTCACCATCAAACACTCCCAGGGCAGGTACAGCACGGGGTTCATTCAGATTAAAGCTTTCCCTACACTGTCCCCATCAAACACTCCCAGGGCAGGTACAGCACAGGGTTACATACAGAATAAAGCTCCCTCTACACTGTCCCCATTAAACACTCCCAGCGCAGGTACAGCAAGGGGTTACATTCAGAGTAAAGCTCCATCAACACTGTCCCCATCAAACTCTCCCAGGACAGGTATAGCACGGGGTAAGACTAAGAGTAAAGCTTGCTCAACACTGTCCCCATTCAAACACTCCCAAGGCAGGTACAGCACAGGGTTAGATACAGAGTAACGCTTTCTCAACGCTGTCCCCATCAAATACTCCCAGGACAGGTAAAGCACGTGGTTAGATACAGAGTAAAGCTTCCTCTACACTGTCCCCATCAAATATTCCCAGGGCAGGTACCGCACGGGGTTAGATACAGAGTAAAACTCCCTCTACACAGTCCCAATCAAACACTCCTAGGGCAGGTACAGCACAGGGTTAGATCGAGAGTAAAGCTCCCTCTACACGGTCCCCATCAAACACTCCCAGGACAGGTACAGAACAGGGTCAAATACATGGTAATTCTCCCTCTACACTGTCCCCATCAAACACACCCAAGACAGGTATAGCACAGGGTTAGATACAGAGTCAAGCTCCCTCTACACTGTGCCTATCAAACACTGCAAGGACTGATACAGCATGTGGTGAGATTTAGAGTAAAACTCCATCTACACTGTCCTCATCAAACACTCTCAGCGCAGGTACAGCATGGGGTTAGATACAGAGTAAAGCTCCCTCTACACTGTCCCATCAAACACTCTCAGGACAGGTACAGCACAACGTTGGATACAGAGTAAAGCTCCCTCTACACTGTCCCTATCAAACACTCCCAGGGCAGGTACAACACAGGGTTAGATACAGAGCAAAGCTTTCTATACACTGTCCCCATCAAACACTCCCAGGACAGGTACAGCACGTGGTTAGATACAGAGGAAAGCTTCCTCTACACTATCCCCATCAAACACTCCCAGGACAGGTACAGCATGTGGTGAGATTTAGAGTAAAGCTCCATCTACACTGTCCCCATCAAACACT
The DNA here is from genome assembly GCF_964194155.1 of Cetorhinus maximus. Classification (NCBI taxonomy): domain Eukaryota; kingdom Metazoa; phylum Chordata; class Chondrichthyes; order Lamniformes; family Cetorhinidae; genus Cetorhinus; species Cetorhinus maximus. Next base: position 127,878 of record NW_027596746.1, on the reverse strand, counting down.
CTCAGCGCAGGTACAGCATGGGGTTAGATACAGAGTAAAGCTCCCTCTACACTGTCCCATCAAACACTCTCAGGACAGGTACAGCACGGGGTTAGATTTAGAGCAAAGCTCCCTCTACACTGTCCCATCAAACACTCCCAGGACAGGTACAGCACAACGTTAGATACAGAGTAAAGCTCCCTCTACACTGTCCCCATCAAACGTTTCCAGGACAGGTACAGCATGGGGTTAAATACAGAGTAAATCTCCCTCTACGCTGTCCCCATCAAACACACCCAGGACAGGTACAGCACGTGGTTAGATACAGAGTAAAGCTTCCTCTACACTATCCCCATCAAATACTTCCAGGACAGGTAAAGCACGGGGTATCATTCAGAGTAAAGCTCCCTCAACACTGTCCCCATCAAACGCTCCCAGTACTGGTACAGTTTGGGGTTAGATTCAGAGTAAAGCTACCTCTACACTGTCCCCATCAAACACTCTCAGGACAGGTACAGCACGGGGTTAGATACAGATTAAAGCTCCCTCTACGTTGCCCCATCAAACACTCCCAGTACAGGTATAGCACGGGGTTAGATTAAGAGTAAAGCTCCCTCAACACTGTCCCCATCAAACGATCCCAGGACAGGTACAGCACGGGGTTAGATTCAGAGTAAAGCTCCCTCTACATTGTCCACATCAAACACTCCCAGGGCAGGTACAGCACAGAGTTAGATACAGAGTAAAGCTTTCAATACACTGTCCCCATCAAACACTCCCAGGACAGGTACAGCACGTGGTTAGATACAGAGTAAAGCTTCCTCTACAATGTCCCCATCAAACACTCTCAGCGCAGGTACAGCATGGGGTAAGATTTAGAGTAAAGCTCCCTCTACACTGTCCCATCAAACACTCTCAGGACAGGTACAGCACGGATTTAGATTTAGAGTAAAGCTCCCTCTACAATGTCCCATCAAACACTCTCAGGACAGGTACAGCACAAAGTTAGATACAGAGTAAATCTCCATGTACACTGTCCCCATTAAACACTTCCAGGGCAGGTACAGCACGGGGTTAGATATAGAGTAAAGCTCCCTCTACACTGTCCCCATCAAACACTCCCAGTACAGGTATAGCACGGGGTTAGATTCTGAGTAAAGCTCCCTCAACACTGTCCCCATCAAACGCTCCCAGGACAGGAACAGCACAGGGTTAGATTCAGAGTAAAGCTCTCTCTACATCGTCACCATCAAACACTCCCAGGGCAGGTACAGCACGGGGTTCATACAGAGTAAAGCTTTCCCTACACTGTCCCCATCAAACACTCCCAGGGCAGGTACAGCACAGGGTTAGATACAGAGTAAAGCTCCCTCTACACTGTCCCCATCAAACGCTCCCAGGACAGGTACAGCACAGGGTTAGATTCAGAGTAAAGCTCCCTCTACATCGTCACCATCAAACACTCCTAGGGCAGGTACAGCACGGGGTTGATACAGAGTAAAGCTTTCCCTACACTGTCCCCATCAAATACTTCCAGGACAGGTACAGCAAGGGGTTACATTCAGAGTAAAGCTCCCTCTACACTTTCTACATCAAACCCTCTCAGGACAGGTACAGCACGTGGTTAGATACAGAGGAAAGCATCCTCTACACTGTCCCCATCAAACACTCCCAGGACAGGTACAGCATGTGGTGAGATTTAGAGTAAAGCTCCATCTACACTGTCCCCATCAAACACTCTCAGCGCAGGTACAGCATGGGGTTAGATACAGAGTAAAGCTCCCTCTTCACTGTCCCATCAAACACTCTCAGGACAGGTACAGCACGGGGTTAGATTTAGAGTAAAGCTCCCTCTACACTGTCCCATCAAACACTCTCAGGACAGTTACAGCACGGAGTTAGATTTTGAGTAAAGCTCCCTCTACAATGTCCCATCAAACACTCTCAGGACAGGTACAGCACAAAGTTTGATACAGAGTAAATCTCCCTCTACACTGTCCCCATTAAACACTTCCAGGACAGCAACAGCACGGTGTTAGATACAGAGTAAAGTTCCCTCTACACTGTACCCATCAAACAGTCCCAGGACAGGTACACCACGGGGTTAGATACAGAGTAAAACTCCCTCTACGCTGTCCCTATCAAACACTCCCAGGGCAGGTACAGCACGGGGTTAGATATAGAGTAAAGCTCCCTCTACACTGTCCCCATCAAACACTCCCAGTACAGTTATAGCACGGGTTTAGATTCAGAGTAAAGCTCCCTCAACACGGTCCCCATCAAACGCTCCCAGGACAGGTACAGCACAGGTTAGATTCAGAGTAAAGCTCCCTCTACATCGTCACCATCAAACACTCCCAGGGCAGGTACAGCACAGGGTTAGATACAGAGTAAAGCTCCCTCTACACTGTCCCCATTAAACACTCCCAGGGCAGGTACAGCACGGGGTTAGATACAGAGTAAAGCTTTCTCTACAAAAACAGAATTACCTGGAAAAACTCAGCAGGTCTGGCAGCATCGGCGGAGAAGAAATCAGTTAACGTTTCGAGCCTTCATGGCACTTCGGCAGAACTGAAGCATAGTTAGAAGAAGGGAGAAATATAAATTCGTTTAAGGTGGGTGGAGGTGGCGGGGGGGGTCGGGGGGTGTGGGGGGGGGGAGACAGAGAGACGCATTGAGGGTGTGGTGATTGTGGAGATGAGCAGATAATCAAAAGATGTCACAGACAAAAGGGTCAAAGAGGTGTCGAAGGTGGTGACATTTGTCTGAGAAAAGTGCTAATTAAGAATGGAAGACAGGATATTCAAAGTACAGCTCTAGTGGGGGTGAGGTGGAAAGACTAACAAGGTTTTAGTTTAAATTTAAAAATAATGGAAATAGGTGGGGAAAGAAGAATCTATATAAATTATTGAAAAACAAGGCTGGCGGGGAGGGGGGGAAGAAACGGGGTGGGGATGGGGGGAGGGGGAGTTTAAGATCTAAAGTTGTTGAATTCAATATTCAGCCCGGAAGGCTGTAAAGTGCCTAGTCGGAAGATGAGGTGCTGTTCCTCCAGTTTGCGTTGGGCTTCACTGGAACAATGCAGCAAGCCAAGGACAGACATGTGGGCAAGAGAACAGGGTGGAGTGTTAAAATGGCAAGCGACAGGGAGGTTTGGGTCTTTCTTGCGGACAGACCGCAGGTGTTCTGCAAAACGGTCGCCCAGTTTGCGTTTGGTCTCTCCAATGTAGAGGAGACCGCATTGGGAGCAACGAATGCAGTAGACTAAGTTAGGGGAAATGCAAGTGAAATGCTGCTTCACTTGAAAGGAGTGTTTGGGCCCTTGGACGGTGAGGAGAGAGGAAGTGAAGGGGCAGGTGTTGCATCTTCTGCGTGGGCATGGGGAGGTGCCATAGGTGGGGGCTGAGGAGTATGGGGTGATGGAGGAGTGGACCAGGGTGTCCCGGAGGGAACGATCCCTACGGAATGCCGTCAGGGGGGGTGAAGGGAAGATGTGTTTGGTGGTGGCATCATGCTGGAGTTGGCGGAAATGGCAGAGGATGATCCTTTGAATGCGGAGGCTGGTGGGGTGATAAGTGAGGACAAGGGGGACCCTATCATGTTTCTGGGAAGGAGGCGAAGGCGTGAGGGAGGATGCGCGGGATATGGGCCGGACACGGTTGAGGGCCCTGTCAACCACCGTGGATGGAAAACCTCGGTTAAGGAAGAAGGAGGACATGTCAGAGGAGCTGTTTTTGAAGGTAGCGTCATCAGAACAGATGCGACGGAGGCGAAGGAACTGAAAGAATGGGATGGAGTCTTTACAGGAAGCGGGGTGTGAGGAGCTGTAGTCGAGGTAGCTGTGGGAGTCGGTAGGCTTGTAATGGATATTGGTGGACAGTCTATCACCAGAAATTGAGACAGAGAGGTCAAGGAAGGGGAGAGAAGTGTCAGAGTTGGACCATGTGAAGATGATGGAGGGGTGGAGATTGGAAGCAAAATTAATAAATTTTTCCAGGTCCCGACGAGAGCATGAAGCAGCACCGAAGTAATCATCGATGTACCGGAGAAAGAGTTGTGGGAGGGGGCCGGAGTAGGACTGGAACAAGGAATGTTCCACATACCCCATAAAGAGACAGGCATAGCTGGGGCCCATGCGGGTACCCATAGCCACACCTTTTATTTGGAGGAAGTGAGAGGAGTTAAAGGAGAAATTGTTCAGTGTGAGAACAAGTTCAGCCAGACGGAGGAGAGTAGTGGTGGATGGGGATTGTTGGGGCCTCTGTTCAAGGAAGCCCTAAGCTCTAACACTCCACCCTGTTCTCTTGCCCACATGTCTGTCCTTGGCTTGCTGCATTATTCCAGTGAAGCCCAACGCAAACTGGAGGAACAGCACCTCATCTTCCGACTAGGCACTTTACAGCCTTCTGGGCTGAATATTGAATTCAACAACTTTAGATCTTAAACTCCCCCTCCCCCCATCCCTACCCCGTTTCTTCCCCCCCCGCCCCCCCGCCTTTTTTTTCAATAATTTATATAGATTCTTCTTTCCCCACCTATTTCCATTATTTTTAAATCTAAACTAAAACCTTGTTAGTCTTTCCACCCCACCCCCACTAGAGCTGTACTTTGAATATCCTGTCTTCCATTCTTAATTAGCACTTTTCTCAGACAAATGTCACCACCTTCGACACCTCTTTGACCCTTTTGTCTGTGACATCTTTTGATTATCTGCTCATCTCCACAATCACCTCACCCTCAATGTGTCTCTCTCCCCCCACCCCCCCACCCATCTTAAACCAATTTATATTTCTCCCTTCTTCTAACTATGCTTCAGTTCTGCCGAAGGGCCATGAAGGCTCAAAACGTTAACTGATTTCTTCTCCGCCGATGCTGCCAGACCTGCTGAGTTTTTCCAGGTAATTCTGTTTTTGTTTTGGATTTCCAGCATCTGCAGTAGCTTTTAGCTTTTTGTTTTTAAAGCTTTCTCTACGCTGTCCACATCAAACACTCCCAGGGCTGGTACAGCATAGGGTTAGATACAGAATAAAGCTCCCTCAACACTGTCCCCATCAAACGCTCCCACGACAGGTACAGCATGGGGTTAGATTCAGAGTAAAGCTCCCTCTACACTGTGCACATCAAACACTCTCAGGATAGGTACAGCACGGGGTTAGATACAGATTAGAGCTCCCTCTATGTTGTCCCATCAAACACTCCCAGTACAGGTATAGCACGGGGTTAGATTCAGAGTAAAGCTCGCTCAACACTGTCCCCATCAAACGCTCCCAGGATAGGTACAGCACGGGGTTAGATTCAGAGTAAAGCTCCCTCCACACTGTCCCCATCAAACACTCTCAGGACAGGTACAGCATGGGGTTAGATACAGATTAGAGCTCCCTCTACGCTGTCCCATCAAACACTCCCAGTACAGGTATAGCACGGGGTTAGATTCAGAGTAAAGCTCGCTCAACACTGTCCCCATCAAACGCTCCCAGGACAGGTACAGCACGGGGTTAGATTCAGAGTAAAACTCCCTCTACACTGTCCCCATCAAATACTCCCAGGGCAGGTACAGCACAGGGTTAGATACAGAGTAAAGCTTTCTCTACGCTGTCCCCATCAAACACTCCAAGGACAGGTACAGCACGTGGTTAGATACAGAGTAAAGCTTCCTCTACACTGTCCCCATCAAATATTCCCAGGGCAGGTATAGCACGGGGTTAGATACAGAGTAAAGCTCCCACTACAGTGTCCCCATCAAATGCTCCCAGGGCATGTACAGCACAGGGTTAAATACAGAGTAAAGCTCCCTCTACACTATCACCATCAAACACTCCCAGGACAGGTACAGCATGTGGTGAGATTTAGAGTAAAGCTCCATCTACACTGTCCCCATCAAACACACTCAGCGCAGGTACAGCATGGGGTTAGATGCAGAGTAAAGCTCCCTCTACACTGTCCCATCAAACACTCTCAGGACAGGTACAGCACAACGTTAGATACAGAGTAAAGCTCCCTCTACACTGTCCCCATCAAACACTGCCAGGACAGCAGCAGCACGGGGTTAGATACAGAGTAAAGCTCCCTCTACACTGTCCCCATTAAACACTCCCAGGACAGGTACAGCACGGGGTTAGATACAGAGTAAAACTCCCTCTACACTGTCTCAATCAAACACTCCTAGGGCAGGTACAGCACAGGGTTAGATCGAGAGTAAAGCTCCCTCTACACGGTCCCCATCAAACACTCCCAGGACTGAACAGAACAGGGTCAAATACATGGTAATGCTCCCTCTACATTGACCCCATCAACCACACCCAAGATAGGTATAGCACAGGGTTGGATACAGAGTCAAGCTCCCTCTACACTGTGCCTATCAAATACTCCCAGTACAGGTACAGCACAGGGTTAGATACAGAGTAAAGCTCCCTCTACAGGTTCCACATCAAACACTCCCAAGATAGGTACAGAACAGGGTCACATACATGGTAAAGCTACCTCTACACTGTGCCCATCAAACACACCGAAGACAGGTATAACATAGGGTTAGATACAGAGTAAAACTCCCACTGCACTGTCCCTATCAATCACTCCCAGGGCAGGTACAACACGGGGTTAGAATTAGAGTAAAGCTCCCTCTACACTGTCCCCATCAAACACTCCCAGTACAGGTATAGAACGGGGTTAGATTCAGAGTAAAACTCCCTCAACACTGTCCCCATCAAACGCTCCAAGGACAGGTACAGCACAGGGTTAGATTCAGAGTAAAGCTCCCTCTACCTCGTCACCATCAAACACTACCAGGGCAGGTACAGCAGGGGGTTGATACAGAGTAAAGCTTTCCCTACACTGTCCCCATCAAACACTCCCAGGGCAGGTACAACACGTGGTTAGAAATAGAGTAAAGCTCCCTCTACACTGTCCCCATCAAACACTCACAGTACAGGTATAGCACGGGGTTAGATTCAGAGTAAAACTCCCTCAACACTGTCCCCATCAAACACTCCCAGGACAGGTACAGCACAGGGTTAAATTCAGAGCAAAGCTCCCTCTACATCGTCTCCATCAAACACTCCCAGGGCAGGTACAGCAGGGGGTTCATACAGAGTAAAGCTTTCCCTACACTGTCCCCATCAAACACTCCCAGGGCAGGTACAGCACAGGGTTAGATAGAGAGTAAAGCTCCCTCTACACTGTCCCCATCAAACACTCACAGGGGCGGTACAGCACGGGGTTAGATACAGAGTAAAGCTTTCTCTACGCTGTCCCCATCAAACACTCCCTGGACAGGTACAGCATAGGGTTAGATACAGAATAAAGCTCCCTCTAAACTGTCCCCATGAAATACTTCCAGGACTGGTACAGCACAGGGTTACATTCAGAGTAAAGCTCCCTCTACACTGTCCCCATCAAACGCTCCCAGGACTAGTACAGCATGGGGTTAGATTCAGAGTAAAGCTCCCTCTACACTGTCCCCATCAAACACACCGAAGACAGGTATAGCACAGGGTTAGATACAGAGTAAAACTCCCTCTGCACTGTCCATATCAAACACTCCCAGGGAAGGTACAACACGTGGTTAGAAATAGAGTAAAGCTCCCTCTACACTGTCCCCATCAAACACTCCCAGTACAGGTATAGCACGGGGTTAGATTCAGAGTAAAACTCCCTCAACACTGTCCCCATCAAACGCTCGCAGGACAGGTACAGCACAGGGTTAGATTCAGAGTAAAGCTCCCTCTACATCGTCACCATCAAACACTCCCAGGGCAGGTACAGCACGGGGTTCATACAGAGTAAAGCTTTCCCTACACTGTCCCCATCAAATACTTCCAGGACAGGTACAGCAAGGGGTTACATTCAGAGTAAAGCTCCCTCAACACTGTCCCCATCAAACGCTCCCAGGACAGGTACAGCATGGGGTTAGATTCAGAGTAAAGCTCCCTCTACACTGTCCACATCAAACTCTCTCAGGACAGGTACAGCACGGGGTTAGATACAGATTAGAGCTCCCTCTACGTTGTCCCATCAAACACTCCCAGTACAGGTATAGCACGGGGTTAGATTCAGAGTAAAGCTCGCTCAACACTGTCCCCATCAAACGCTCCCAGGACAGGTACAGCACGAGGTTAGATACATAGTAAAGCTTTCTATAAGCTGTCCCCATCAAACACTCCCAGGACAGGTACAGCACATGGTTAGATACAGAGTAAAGCTTCCTCTACACTGTCCCCATCAAATATTCCCAGGGCAGGTACAGCACGGGGTTAGATACAGAGTAAAGCTCCCGCTACACTGTCCCATCAAACACTCCCAGGACAGGTACAGCACAGGGTTAGGTGGAGAGTAAAGCTCCCTCTACAGGGTCCACATCAAACACTCCCAGGACAGGTACAGAACAGGGTCACATACATGGTAAAGCTCTCTCTACACTGTCCCCATCAAACACACCGAAGACAGGTAGTGCACAGGGTTAGATACAGAGTAAAACTCCCTCTGCACTGTCCCTATCAAACACTCCCAGGACAGGTACAACACGTGGTTAGAAATAGAGTAAAGCTCCCTCTACACTGTCCCCATCAAACACTCACAGTACAGGTATAGCACGGGGTTAGATTCTGAGTAAAACTCCCTCAACACTGTCCCCATCAAACGCTCCCAGGACAGGTACAGCACAGGGTTAAATTCAGAGCAAAGCTCCCTCTACATCGTCTCCATCAAACACTCCCAGGGCAGGTACAGCAGGGGGTTCATACAGAGTAAAGCTTTCCCTACACTGTCCCCATCAAACACTCCCAGGGCAGGTACAGCACAGGGTTAGATAGAGAGTAAAGCTCCCTCTACACTGTCCCCATCAAACACTCCCAGGGGCGGTACAGCACGGGGTTAGATACAGAGTAAAGCTTTCTCTACGCTGTCCCCATCAAACACTCCCTGGACAGGTACAGCATAGGGTTAGATACAGAATAAAGCTCCCTCTAAACTGTCCCCATGAAATACTTCCAGGACTGGTACAGCACAGGGTTACATTCAGAGTAAAGCTCCCTCTACACTGTCCCCATCAAACGCTCCCAGGACTAGTACAGCATGGGGTTAGGTTCAGAGTAAAGCTCCCTCTACACTGTCCCCATCAAACACACCGAAGACAGGTATAGCACAGGGTTAGATACAGAGTAAAACTCCCTCTGCACTGTCCATATCAAACACTCCCAGGGAAGGTACAACACGTGGTTAGAAATAGAGTAAAGCTCCCTCTACACTGTCCCCATCAAACACTCCCAGTTCAGGTATAGCACGGGGTTAGATTCAGAGTAAAACTCCCTCAACACTGTCCCCATCAAACGCTCCCAGGACAGGTACAGCACAGGGTTAGATTCAGAGTAAAGCTCCCTCTACATCGTCACCATCAAACACTGCCAGGGCAGGTACAGCAGGGGGTTGATACAGAGTAAAGCTTTCCCTACACTCTCCCCATCAAACACTCCCAGGGCAGGTACAGCACAGGATCAGATACAGAGTAAAGCTCCCTCTACACTTTCCCATCAAACACTCCCAGGGGCGGTACAGCACGGGGTTAGATACAGAGTAAAGCTTTCTCTACGCTGTCCCCATCAAACACTCCCTGGACAGGTACAGCATAGGGTTAGATACAGAATAAAGCTCCCTCTACGTTGTCCCATCAAACACTGCCAGTACAGGTATAGCACGGGGTTAGATTCAGAGCAAAGCTTCCTCAACACTGTCCCCATCAAACGCTCCCAGGACAGGTACATCACGGGGTAAGATTCAGAGTAAAGCTCCCTCTACATTGTCCCCCATCAAACACTCCCAGGGCAGGTACAGCACAGGGTTAGATACAGAGTAAAGCTTTCTCTACGCTGTCCCCATCAAACAATCCCAGGGCAGGTACAGCACGGGGTTAGATACAGAGTAAAGCTCCCTCTACACTGTCCACATCAAACGCAACCAGGACAGGTACAGCATGGGGAAAATACAGAGTAAAGCTCCCTCTACACTATCCCCATCAAACACTCCCAGGACAGGTACAGCATGTGGTTAGATTTGGAGTAAAGCTCCCTCTACACTGTCCCATCAAACACTCTCAGGACAGGTACAGCACAACGTTAGATACAGAGTAAAGCTCCCTCTACAGTGTCCCAATCAAACACTGCCAGGCCAGCAACAGCACGGGGTTAGATACAGAGTAAAGCTCCCTCTACACTGTCCACTTTAAACACTCCCAGGACAGGTACTGCACGGGGTTAGATACAGAGTAAAACTCACTCGTCACTGTCCCAATCAAACCGTCCCAGGACAGGTACAGAAGAGGGGTCACATAAATGGTAAAGCTCCCGCTACACTGTCCCCGTCAAACACTCCCAGGGCAGGTACAGCACGGGGTTAGATATAGAGGAAACTCCCTCTACACTGTCCCCATCAAACACTCCCAGTACGGGTATAGCACGGGGTTAGATTCAGAGTAAACTCAACACTGTCACCATCAAATGATCCCAGGACAGGACAGCATGGGGTTAGATTCAGAGTAAAGGTCCCTCTACACTGTCCCCATCAAACACTCCCAGGGCAGGTACAGCACGGGGTTCGATACAGAGGAAAGCTTCTCTACGCTGTCCCCATCAAATACTCCCAGGGCAGGTAAAGCACAGAGTAAGATACAGAATAAAGCTCCCTCTACAACTGTCCCGATCAAACACTTCCAGGACAGGTACAGCACGTGGTTAGATACAGAGTAAAGCTTCCTCTCCACTGTGCCCATCAAACATTCCCAGGGCAGGTACAGCACGGGGTTAGATTCAGAGTAAAGCTCCATCTACACTGTCCCCATCAAACGCTCCCAGGACAGGTACAGCATGGGGTTAAATACAGAGTAAAGCTCCATCTACACTGTCCCCATCAAACACTCCCAGCGCAGGTACAGCACGGGGTTAGATTTAGAGTAAAGCTCCCTCTACACTGTCCCATCAAGCACTCTCAGGACAGGTACAGCACGAGGTTAGTTACAGAGTAAAGCTCCCTCTACACTGTCCTCATCAAACGCTCCCAGGGCAGGTACAGCACAGGGTTAGATACAGAATAAAGCTCCCTCTACACTGTCCCCATCAATCACTTCCTGGACAAGTACAGCACGGGGTTAGATTCAGAGTAAAGCTCCCTCTACATTGTCCCCATCAAACACTCCCAGGGCAGGTACAGCATGTGGGTAGATTTAGAGTAAAGCTCCCTCTTCGCTGTGCCCATCAAACACTCTCAGCGCAGGTACAGCATGGGGTTAGATTTAGAGTAAAGCTCCCTCTACACTGTCCCATCAAACACTCTCAGGACAGCTACAGCACGGGGATAGATTTAGAGTAAAGCTCCCTCTACACTGTCCCCATCAAACACTCCCAGGACAGCAACAGCACGGGGTTAGATACAGAGTAAAGCTCCCTCTACACTGTCCCCATTAAACACTCCCAGGACAGGTACAGCACGGGGTTAGATACTGAGTAAAACTCCATCTACACTGTCCCAATCAAACACTCCTAGGGCAGGTACAGTACAGGGTTACATACAGAGTAAAGCTCCCTCTACACGGTCCCCATCCAACACTCCCAGGACAGGTACAGAACAGGGTCACATACAGAGTAAAGCTCCCTCTACACGGTCCCCATCAAACACTCCCAGGACAGGTACAGAACAGGGTCACATACAGAGTAAAGCTCCCTCTGCACTGTCCCTATCAAACACTCTCAGCGCAGTACAGCATGGGGTTTGATTTAGAGTGAAGCTCCCTCTACATTGTCCCCATCAAACACTCCCAGGGCAGGTACAGCACAGGGTTAGATACAGAGTAAAGCTTTCTCTACGCTGTTCCCATCAAACAATCCCAGGACAGGTACAGCACGTGGTGAGATACAGAGTAAAGCTTCCTCTACACTGTCCCCATCATATATTCCCAGGGCAGGTACAGCACGGGGTAAGATACAGAGTAAAGCTCCCTCTACACTGTCCCCATCAAACGCTCCCAGGATAGGTACAACATGGGGTTAAATACAGAGTAAAGCTCCCTCTACACTATCCCCATCAAACACTCCCAGGACAGGTACAGCATGTGGTTAGATTTGGAGTAAAGCTCCCTCTACACTGTCCCATCAAACCCGCTCAGGACAGGTACAGCACAGGGTTAGATTTAGAGTAAATAAAGCTCCCTCTACACTGTCCCATCAAGCACTCTCAGGACAGTTACAGCACGAGTTTAGATACAGAGTCAAGCTCCCGCTACACTGTCCCCATCAAACACTCCCAGGGCAGGTACAGCACAGGGTTAGATACAGAGTAAAGCTTTCTCTACGCTATCCTCACCAAACACTCCCAGGGCAGGTACAGCACAGGGTTAGATACAGAATAAAGCTCCCTCTACACTGTCCCCATCAAACACTTCCTGGACAAGTCCAGCACGGGGTTAGATTCAGAGTAAAGCTCCCTCTACATTGTCCCCATCAAACACTCCCAGGGAAGGTACAGCATGTGGGTAGATTTAGAGTCAAGCTCCCTCTACGCTGTTACCATCAAACACTCTCAGCGCAGGTACAGCATGATGTTAGATTTGGAGTAAAGCTCCCTCTACACTGTCCCATCAAACACTCTCAGGACAGCTACAGCACGGGGTTAGATTTAGAGTAAAGCTCCCACTACACTGTCCCATCAAACACTCTCAGGACAGGTACAGCACAACGTTAGATACAGAGTAAAGCTCCCCCCACACTGTCCCCATCAAACACTCCCAGGACAGCAACAGCACGGGGTTAGATACAGAGTAAAGTTCCCTCTACACTGTCCCCATTAAACACTCCCACGACAGGTACAGCACGGGGTTAGATACAGAGTAAAGCTCCCTCTACACTGTCACTATCTAACACTCTCAGCGCAGGTACAGCATGGGGTTAGATTTAGAGTGAAGCTCCCTCTACACAGTCCCATCAAACACCCTCAGGACAGGTACAGCACGGAGTTAGATTTAGAGTAAAGCTCCCTCTACAATGTCCCATCAAACACTCTCATGACAGGTGCAGCAAAGGAGTTAGATTCAGAGTAAAGCTCCCTCAACACTGTCCCCATCAAACGCTCCCAGGACAGGTATAGCACGGGGTAAGATATAGAGTAAAGCTCCCTCTAAACTGTCCACATCAAACACTCCCAGTACAGGTATAGCAAAGGGGTTAGATTCATAGTAAAGCTCCCTCAACACTGTCCCCATCATACGCTCCAAGGACAGGTACAGCACAGGGTTAGATTCAGATTAAAGCTCCCTCTACATCGTCACCATCAAACACTCCCAGGGCAGGTACAGCACGGGGTTGATAAGAGTAAAGCTTTCCCTACACTGTCCCCATCAAACACTCCCAGGGCAGGTACAGCACAGGGTTAGATACAGAGTAAAGCTCCCTCTACACTTTCCCATTCCAACACTCCCAGGGCAGATACAGCACGGGGTTAGATACAGAGTAAAGCTTTCTCTACGCTGTCCCCATCAAACACTCCCAGGGCAGGTACAGCATGGGGTTAGATACAGAATAAAGCTCCCTCTACACTGTCCCCATCAAATACTTCCAGGACAGGTACAGCACGGGGTTACATTCAGAGTAAAGCTCCCTCAACACTGTCCCCATCAAACGCTCCCAGGAAGGTACAGCACGGGGTTAGATTCAGAGTAAAGCTCCCTCAACACTGTCCCCATCAAACGCTCCCAGGACAGGTACAGCATGGGGTTAGATTCAGAGTAAAGCTCCTTATACACTGTCCCCATCAAACACTCTCAGGACAGGTACAGCACGGGGTTAGATACGGATTAAAGCTCCCTCTACGTTGTCCCATCAAACACTCCCAGTACAGGTATAGCACGGGGTTAGATTCAGAGTAAAGCTCCCTCAACACTGTCCCCATCAAACGCTCCAAGTACAGGTACAGCACGGGGTTAGATTCAGAGTAAAGCTCCCTCTACATTGTCCCCATCAAACACTCCCAGGGCAGGTACAGCCAGGGTTAGATACAGAGTAAAGCTTTCTCTACGCTGTCCCCATCAAACACTCCCAGGACAGGTACAGCACGTGGTTAGATAAAGAGTAAAGCTTCCTCTACACTGTCCCCATCAAATATTCCGGGCGCAGGTACTGCACGGGGTTAGATACAGAGTAAAGCTCCCTCTACACTGTCCCCATCAAACGTTCCAAGGACAGGTACAGCATGGGGTTAAATACAGAGTAAAGCTCCCTCTACACTATCCCCATCAAACACTCCCAGGACAGGTACAGCATGTGGTTTGATTTAGAGTAATGCTCCATCTACACTGTCCCCATCAAACACTCCCAGCGCAGGTACAGCATGGGGTTAGATTTAGAGTAAAGCTCCCTCTACACTTTCCCATCAAGCACTCTCAGGATAGGTACAGCACGAGGTTAGATACAGAGTAAATCTCCCTCTAAACTGTCCCCATCAAACACTCCCAGGAGAGCAACAGCACGGGGTTAGATACAGAGTAAAGCTCCCTCTACACTGTCCCCATCAAAAACACCGCCAGGACAGGTACAGCATGGGGTTAGATATAGAGTAAAACTCCCTCAACACTGTCCCCATCAACCACTCCTAGGTCAGGTACAGCACGGGGTGAGATACAAAGTAAAGCTCCCACTGCACTGTCCCCATCAAACACTATCAGGACAGATAAAGCGCAGGGCTAGATACTGTGTAAAGCTCCATCTACACTGTCCCCATCAAACACTCCCAGGGCAGTTACAGCACGGGGTTAGGTTTAGAGTAAAGCTCCCTCTACACTGTCCTCATCGAACACTCCCAGCACAGGTACAGCACGGGGTTAGATACAGAGTAATCCTCCCTCTACACTGTCCCCATTAAACACTACCAGGACAGGTACAGCACGGGGTTAGATACTGAGTAAAACTCCATCTACACGGTCCCCACCAAACACTCCCAGGACAAGTACAGAACAGGGTCACATACAGAGTAAAGCTCCCTCTACACGGTCCCCATCAAGCACTCCCAAGACAGGTATAACACAGGGTTAGATACAGAGTAAAGCTCCCTCTACACTGTCACTATCAAACACTCTCAGCGCAGGTACAGCATGGAGTTAGATTTAGAGTGAAGCTCCCTCTACACAGTCCCATCAAACACTCTCAGGACAGGTACAGCACGGAGTAAGATTTAGAGTAAAGCTCCGTCTACAATGTCCCATCAAACACTCTCATGACAGGTACAGCAAAGGGGTTAGATTCAGAGTAAAGCTCCCTCAACACTGTCTCCATCAAACGCTCCCAGGACAGGTATAGCACGGGGTTAAATATAGAGTAAAGCTCCTTCTACACTGCCCACATCAAACACACCCAGTACAGGTATAGCAAAGGGGTTAGATTCAGAGTAAAGCTCCCTCTACACTGTCCCCATCAAACGCTCCCAGGACAGGTACAGCACAGGGTTAGATTCAGAGTAAAGCTCCCTCTACAACGTCACCATCAAACACTCCCAGGGCAGGTACAGCACGAGGTTGATACAGAGTAAAGCTCCCTCTACACTGTCCCCATCAAACACTCCCAGGGCAGGTACAGCATAGGGTTAGATACAGAATAAAGCTCCCTCTACACTGTCCCCATCAAATACTTGCAGGACAGGTACAGCACGGGGTTACATTCAGAGTAAAGCTCCCTCAACACTGTCCCCATCAAACGCTCCCAGGACAGGTACAGC
Organism: Cetorhinus maximus; assembly: GCF_964194155.1. Lineage (NCBI taxonomy): Eukaryota > Metazoa > Chordata > Chondrichthyes > Lamniformes > Cetorhinidae > Cetorhinus > Cetorhinus maximus. The sequence continues at coordinate 112,155 of NW_027596746.1, read as the reverse complement.
ATGGGGTTAGATTCAGAGTAAAGCTCCCTCTACACTATCCCCATCAAACACTCTCAGGACAGGTACAGCACGGGGTTAGATACTGATAAAAGCTCCCTCTACATTGTCCCATCAAACACTCCCATTACAGGTATAGCACGGGGTTAGATTCAGAGTAAAGCTCCCTCAACACTGTCCCCATCAAACGCTCCAAGGACAGGTACAGCACGGGGTTAGATTCAGAGTAAAGCTCCCTCTACATTGTCCCCATCAAACACTCCCAGGGCAGGTACAGCACAGGGTTAGATACAGAGTAAAGCTTTCTCTACGCTGTCCCCATCAAACAGTCCCAGGACAGGTACAGCACGTGGTTAGATACAGAGTAAAGATTCCTCTACACTGTTCCCATCAAATTTTCCGGGCGCAGGTACTTCACGGGGTTAGATACAGAGTAAAGCTCCCTCTACACTGTCCCCATCAAACGCTCCCAGGACAGGTACAGCATGGGATTAAATACAGAGTAAAGCTCCCTCTACACTATCCCCATCAAACACTCCCAGGACATGTACAGCATGTGGTTAGATTTAGAGTGATGCTCCATCTACACTGTCCCCATCAAATACTCTCAGCACAGGTACAGCATGGGGTTAGATACAGAGTAAAGCTCCCTCTACACTGTCCCCATCAAACGCTCCCAGGACAGGTACAGCATGGGATTAAATACAGAGTAAAGCTCCCTCTACACTATCCCCATCAAACACTCCCAGGACAGGTACAGCATGTGGTTAGATTTAGAGTAATGCTCCATCTACACTGTCCCCATCAAATACTCTCAGCACAGGTACAGCATGGGGTTAGATACAGAGTAAAGCTCCCTCTACACTATCCCTTCAAACACTCCCGAGACTGGTATAGCACAGGGTTAGATACAGAGTAAAGCTCCCTCTACACTGTCCCTATCAAACACACCCAGGGCAGGTACAGCACGGGGTTAAATATAGAGTAAAGCTCCCTCTACACTGTCCCCATCAAACACTCCCAGTACAGGTATAGCACGGGGTTAGATACAGAGTAATGCTTTCCCTACACTGTCCCCATCAAACACTCCCAGGGCAGCTACAGCACAGGGTTAGATACAGAGTAAAGCTCCCTTTTCACTGTCCCCATCAAACACTCCCAGGGCAGGTACAGCACGGCTTTAGATACAGAGTAAAGCTTTCTCTACGCTGTCCCCATCAAACACTTCCAGGACAGGTACAGCACGGGGTTAGATACAGAGTAAAGCTCCCTCTACACTGTCCCCATCAAACGCTCCCAGGACAGGTACAGCATGGGGTTAAATACAGAGTAATGCTCCCTCTACACTATCCCCAACAAACACTCCCAGGATAAGTACAGCACGTGCTTAGATTTAGAGTAAAGCTCCCTCAACACTGCCCACATCAAACACTCCCAGCGCAGGTACAGCATGGGGTTAGATTTAGAGTAAAGCTCCCTCTACACTTTCCCATCAAACACTCCCAGGACAGCAACAGCACGGGGTTAGATACAGAGTAAAGCTCCCTCTACACTGTCCCCATCAAACACCGCCAGGACAGGTACAGCATGGGGTTAGATATAGAATAAAAATCCCTCAACACTGTCCCCATCAACCACTCCTAGGTCAGGTACAGCACGGGGTTAGATACAAAGTAAAGCTCCCTCTGCACTGTCCGCATCAAACACTATCAGGACAGATACAGCGCAGGGTTAGATACAGTGTAAAGCTCCATCTAAACTATCACCATCAAACACTCCCAGGACAGTTACAGCACGGAATTAGGTTTAGAGTAAAGCTCCCTGTACACTGTCCTCATCGAACACTCCCAGCACAGGTACAGCACGGGGTAAGATACAGAATAAAGCTCCCTTTACACTGTCTGCATCAAACGCTCACAGCTCAGGTACAGCATGGGGTTAGATACAGACTAAAGCTCCATCTACACTGTCCCCGTCGAACACTCCCAGGACATAAACAGCACGGGGTTAGATTTAGAGTAAAGCTCCCTCTATACTGTCCCCATCAAACACTCCCAGAACAGGTACAGCACAGGGTTAGATACAGAGTAATCCTCCCTCTACACTGTCTCCATCAAACACTCCCAGGGCGGGTACAGCACAAGGTTAGATACAGAGTAAAGCTCCCTTTACATCGTCCCCATCAAACACTCCCAGGGCAGGTACAGCACAGGGTTAGATACAGAGTAAAGCTTCCTCTACACTGTCCCCTTCAAACACTCCCAGGACAGGTAAAGCAGGGAGTAAGATACAGAGTAGAGCTCCCTCTACACTCTCCCCATCAAACACTCCCAAATCAGGAACAGCATGTGGTTAGACGCAGAGTAAAGCTCCCTCTACACTGTCCCAACAAACACTCTCTGGACAGGTAAAGCACATGGTTAGATACAGAGTAAGGCTCCCTCTACACTGTCCCATCAAACACTCTCAGGACAGGTACAGCACGTGGTTTAGTACAGAGTAAAGCTCCCTCTACACAGTCCCATCAAACACTCTCAGGACAGGTAAGCCACGGGGTTAGATTCAGAGTAAAGCTCCATCAACACTGTCCCCATGAAACGCTCCCAAGACAGGAACAGCATGGGGTAAGATTCAGAGTAAAGATCCCTCTTCACTGTACCCATCAAACACTCTCAGGACAGGTCCAGCACGGGGTTAGATACAGATTAAAGCTCCCTCTACGTTGTCCCATCAAACACTCCCAGTACAGGTATAGCACGGGGTTAGATTCAGTTTAAAGCTCCATCAACACACTCCCCATCAAATGCTCCCAGGACAGGTACAGCACGGGGTTAGATTCAAAGTAAAACTCCCTCTACACTGTCCCCATCAAACACTCCCAGGACAGGTACAGCACGGCTTTAGATAAAGAGTAAAGCTTTCTCTACGCTGTCCCCATCAAACAATTCCAGGAAAGGTACAGCACGTGGTTAGATACAGAGTAAAGCTTCCTCTACAGTGTCCCCATCAAACATTCCCAGAACAGGTACAACACGGGGTTAGATACAGAGTAAAGCTCCCTCTACACTGTCGCCATCAAACGCTGCCAGGACAGGTACAGCATGGGGTTAAATACAGAGTAATGCTCCCTCTACACTATCCCCAACAAACACTCCCAGGACAGTTACAGCACGTGCTTAGATTTAGAGTAAAGCTCCCTCAACACTGCCCACATCAAACACTCCCAGCGCAGGTACAGCATGGGGTGAGATTTAGAGTAATGCTCCCTCTACACTTTCCCATCAAGCACTCTCAGGACAGGTACAGCACGAGGTTAGATACAGAGTAAAGCTCCCTCTAAACTGCCCCCATCAAACACCGCCAGGACAGGTACAGCATGGGGTTAGATATAGAGTAAAACTCCCTCAACACTGTCCCCATCAACCACTCCTAGGTCAGGTACAGCACGGGGTTAGATACAAAGTAAAGCTCACTCAGCACTGTCCCCATCAAACACTATCAGGACAGATACAGCGCAGGGTTAGATACAGTGTAAAGCTCCATCTACACTGTCCCCATCAAACACTACGAGGACAGGTACAGCATGGGGTTAAATACAGAGTAAAGCTCCCTCTACACTATCCCCATCAAACACTCCCAGGACAGGTACAGCATGTGGTTAGATTTAGAGTAAAGCTCCCTCTACACTGTCACCATCAAACACTCTCAGCGCAGGTACAGCATGGGGTTAGATTTAGAGTAAAGCTCCCACTACACTGTCCCATCAAACACTCTCAGGACAGGTATAGCACCGGGTTATTTACAGACTAAAGCTCCCTCTACACTGTCCCCATAAAACACTCCCAGGACAGGTACAGCACGGGGTTAGATACAGAGTAAAACTCCCTCTACACTGTCCCAATCAAACACTCCTAGGGCAGGTACAGCACAGGGTTAGATCAAGAGTAAAGCTCCCTCTACACTGTCCCCATAAAACACTCCCAGGACAGGTACAGCACGGGGTTAGATACAGAGTAAAACTCCCTCAACATTGTCCCCATCAACCACTCCTAGGTCAGGTACAGCACGGGGTTAGATACAAAGTAAAGCTCCCTCTGCACTGTCCCCATCAAACACTATCAGGACAGATACAGCGCAGGGTTAGATACTGTGTAAAGCGCCATCTACACTATCCCCATCAAACACTCCCAGGGCAGTTACAGCACGGGGTTAGGTTTAGAGTAAAGCTCCCTCTACACTGTCCTCATCGAACACTCCCAGCACAGGTACAGCACGGGGTTAGATACAGAGTAATCCTCCCTCTACACTGTCCCCATTAAACACTCCCAGGACAGGTACAGCACGGGGTTAGATACTGAGTAAAACTCCATCTACACGGTCCCCATCAAACACTCCCAGGACAGGTACAGAACAGGGTCACATACAGAGTAAAGCTCCGTCTACACGGTCCCCATCAAGCACTCCCAAGACAGGTATAACACAGGGTTAGATACAGAGTAAAGCTCTCTCTACACTGTCCCTATCAAACACTCTCAGCGCAGGTACAGCATGGGGTTAGATTTAGAGTGAAACTCCGTCTACACTGTCCCATCAAACACTCGCAGGACAGGTACAGCACGGAGTTAGATTTAGAGTAAAGCTCCGTCTACAATGTCCCATCAAACACTCTCATGACAGGTACAGCAAAGGGGTTAGATTCAGAGTAAAGCTCCCACAACACTGTCTCCATCAGCGCTCCCAGGACAGGTATAGCACGGGGTTAAATATAGAGTAAAGCTCCTTCTACACTGTCCACATCAAACACTCCCAGTACAGGTATACCAAAGGGGTTAGATTCAGAGTAAAGCTCCCTCTACACTGTCCCCATCAAACGCTCCCAGGACAGGTACAGCACAGGGTTAGATTCAGAGTAAAGCTCCCTCTACAACGTCACCATCAAACACTCCCAGGGCAGGTACAGCACGGGGTTGATACAGAGTAAAGCTCCGTCTACACTGTCCCCATCAAACACTCCCAGGGCAGGTACAGCACGGGGTTAGATACAGAGTAAAGCTATCTCTACGCTGTCCCCATCAAACACTCCCAGGGCAGGTACAGCATAGGGTTAGATACAGAATAAAGCTCCCTCTACACTGTCCCCATCAAATACTTCCAGGACAGGTACAGCACGGGGTTACATTCAGAGTAAAGCTCCCTCAACACTGTCCCCATCAAACGCTCCCAGGACAGGTACAGAATGGGGTTAGATTCAGAGTAAAGCTCCCTCTACACTATCCCCATCAAACACTCTCAGGACAGGTACAGCACGGGGTTAGATACTGATTAAAGCTCCCTCTAGGGAGTCCCATCAAACACTCCCAGTACAGGTATAGCACGGGGTTAGATTCAGTTTAAAGCTCCCTCAACACTCGCCCCATCAAATGCTCCCAGGACAGGTGCAGCACGGGGTTAGATTCAGAGTAAAGCTCCCTCTACACTGTCCCCATCAAACACTCCCAGGACAGGTACAGCACAGGGTTAGATACAGAGTAAAGCTCCCTCTACACTGTCCCCATCAAACACTCTCAGCGCAGGTACAGCACGGGGCTGATACAGAGTAAAGGTTTCCCTACACTCTCCCCATCAAACACTCCCAGGGCAGGAATAGCACACGGTTAGACACAGAGCAAAGCTCCCTCTACACCGTCACCATCAAACACTTCTAGGACAGGTACAGCACTGGGTTAGATTCAGAGAAAAGCTCCCTCAACACTGTCCCCATCAAACGCTCCCAGGACAGGAACAGCATGGTGTTAGATTCAGAGTAAAGCTCCATCTGCACTGTCCCCATCAAACAATCTAAGGACAGGTACAGCACGGGGTTAGATACAGATTAAAGCTCCCTCTAAATTGTCCCATCAAACACTCTCAGTACAGGTGTAGCATGGGGTTAGATTCAGAGTAAAACTCCCTCAACACTGTCCCCATCAAATGCTCCCAGGACAGGTACAGCACGGGGTTAGATTCCGAGTAAAGCTCCCGCTTCACTGTCCCCATCAAACACTCCCAGGGCAGGTACAGCACAGAGTTAGATGCAGAGTAAAGCTTTCTCTACGCTGTCCCCATCAAACACTCCCAGGGCAGGTACAGCACGGGGTTCATACAGAGTAAAGCTTTCCCTACACTGTCCCCATCAAACACTCCCAGGGCAGTTACAGAACAGGGTTCGATACAGAGTAAAGCTCCCTCTACACTGTCCCCATCAAACACTCCAAGTGAAGGTACAGCACGGGGTTAGATACAGAGTAAAGCTTTCTCTATGCTGTCCCCATCAAACACTCCCAGGGCAGGTACAGCACAGGGCTAGATACAGAGTAAAGCTTTCTCTACGCTGTCCCCATCAAACACTCCCAGGACAGGTACAGCACGTGGTTAGATACAGAGGAAAGCTTACTCTACACTATCCCCAAAAAACACTCCCAGGACAGGTACAGCTTGGGGTTAGATTCAGGGTAAAGCTCCCTCTACACTGTCCCCATCAAACACTCCCAGGACAGGTACAGCATGGGGTTAGATACAGATTAAAGCTCCCTCTACGTTGTCCCATCAAACACTCCCAGTACAGGTATAGCACGGGGTTAGATTCAGAGTAAAGTTCCCTCAACACTGTCCCCATCAAACGATCCCAGGACAGGTACAGCATGGGATTAAATACAGAGTAAAGCTCCCTCTACACTATCCCCATCAAACACTCCCAGGACATGTACAGCATGTGGTTAGATTTAGAGTGATGCTCCATCTACACTGTCCCCATCAAATACTCTCAGCACAGGTACAGCATGGGGTTAGATACAGAGTAAAGCTCCCTCTACACTGTCCCCATCAAACGCTCCCAGGACAGGTACAGCATGGGATTAAATACAGAGTAAAGCTCCCTCTACACTATCCCCATCAAACACTCCCAGGACAGGTACAGCATGTGGTTAGATTTAGAGTAATGCTCCATCTACACTGTCCCCATCAAATACTCTCAGCACAGGTACAGCATGGGGTTAGATACAGAGTAAAGCTCCCTCTACACTATCCCTTCAAACACTCCCGAGACTGGTATAGCACAGGGTTAGATACAGAGTAAAGCTCCCTCTACACTGTCCCTATCAAACACACCCAGGGCAGGTACAGCACGGGGTTAAATATAGAGTAAAGCTCCCTCTACACTGTCCCCATCAAACACTCCCAGTACAGGTATAGCACGGGGTTAGATACAGAGTAATGCTTTCCCTACACTGTCCCCATCAAACACTCCCAGGGCAGCTACAGCACAGGGTTAGATACAGAGTAAAGCTCCCTTTTCACTGTCCCCATCAAACACTCCCAGGGCAGGTACAGCACGGCTTTAGATACAGAGTAAAGCTTTCTCTACGCTGTCCCCATCAAACACTTCCAGGACAGGTACAGCACGGGGTTAGATACAGAGTAAAGCTCCCTCTACACTGTCCCCATCAAACGCTCCCAGGACAGGTACAGCATGGGGTTAAATACAGAGTAATGCTCCCTCTACACTATCCCCAACAAACACTCCCAGGATAAGTACAGCACGTGCTTAGATTTAGAGTAAAGCTCCCTCAACACTGCCCACATCAAACACTCCCAGCGCAGGTACAGCATGGGGTTAGATTTAGAGTAAAGCTCCCTCTACACTTTCCCATCAAACACTCCCAGGACAGCAACAGCACGGGGTTAGATACAGAGTAAAGCTCCCTCTACACTGTCCCCATCAAACACCGCCAGGACAGGTACAGCATGGGGTTAGATATAGAATAAAAATCCCTCAACACTGTCCCCATCAACCACTCCTAGGTCAGGTACAGCACGGGGTTAGATACAAAGTAAAGCTCCCTCTGCACTGTCCGCATCAAACACTATCAGGACAGATACAGCGCAGGGTTAGATACAGTGTAAAGCTCCATCTAAACTATCACCATCAAACACTCCCAGGACAGTTACAGCACGGAATTAGGTTTAGAGTAAAGCTCCCTGTACACTGTCCTCATCGAACACTCCCAGCACAGGTACAGCACGGGGTAAGATACAGAATAAAGCTCCCTTTACACTGTCTGCATCAAACGCTCACAGCTCAGGTACAGCATGGGGTTAGATACAGACTAAAGCTCCATCTACACTGTCCCCGTCGAACACTCCCAGGACATAAACAGCACGGGGTTAGATTTAGAGTAAAGCTCCCTCTATACTGTCCCCATCAAACACTCCCAGAACAGGTACAGCACAGGGTTAGATACAGAGTAATCCTCCCTCTACACTGTCTCCATCAAACACTCCCAGGGCGGGTACAGCACAAGGTTAGATACAGAGTAAAGCTCCCTTTACATCGTCCCCATCAAACACTCCCAGGGCAGGTACAGCACAGGGTTAGATACAGAGTAAAGCTTCCTCTACACTGTCCCCTTCAAACACTCCCAGGACAGGTAAAGCAGGGAGTAAGATACAGAGTAGAGCTCCCTCTACACTCTCCCCATCAAACACTCCCAAATCAGGAACAGCATGTGGTTAGACGCAGAGTAAAGCTCCCTCTACACTGTCCCAACAAACACTCTCTGGACAGGTAAAGCACATGGTTAGATACAGAGTAAGGCTCCCTCTACACTGTCCCATCAAACACTCTCAGGACAGGTACAGCACGTGGTTTAGTACAGAGTAAAGCTCCCTCTACACAGTCCCATCAAACACTCTCAGGACAGGTAAGCCACGGGGTTAGATTCAGAGTAAAGCTCCATCAACACTGTCCCCATGAAACGCTCCCAAGACAGGAACAGCATGGGGTAAGATTCAGAGTAAAGATCCCTCTTCACTGTACCCATCAAACACTCTCAGGACAGGTCCAGCACGGGGTTAGATACAGATTAAAGCTCCCTCTACGTTGTCCCATCAAACACTCCCAGTACAGGTATAGCACGGGGTTAGATTCAGTTTAAAGCTCCATCAACACACTCCCCATCAAATGCTCCCAGGACAGGTACAGCACGGGGTTAGATTCAAAGTAAAACTCCCTCTACACTGTCCCCATCAAACACTCCCAGGACAGGTACAGCACGGCTTTAGATAAAGAGTAAAGCTTTCTCTACGCTGTCCCCATCAAACAATTCCAGGAAAGGTACAGCACGTGGTTAGATACAGAGTAAAGCTTCCTCTACAGTGTCCCCATCAAACATTCCCAGAACAGGTACAACACGGGGTTAGATACAGAGTAAAGCTCCCTCTACACTGTCGCCATCAAACGCTGCCAGGACAGGTACAGCATGGGGTTAAATACAGAGTAATGCTCCCTCTACACTATCCCCAACAAACACTCCCAGGACAGTTACAGCACGTGCTTAGATTTAGAGTAAAGCTCCCTCAACACTGCCCACATCAAACACTCCCAGCGCAGGTACAGCATGGGGTGAGATTTAGAGTAATGCTCCCTCTACACTTTCCCATCAAGCACTCTCAGGACAGGTACAGCACGAGGTTAGATACAGAGTAAAGCTCCCTCTAAACTGCCCCCATCAAACACCGCCAGGACAGGTACAGCATGGGGTTAGATATAGAGTAAAACTCCCTCAACACTGTCCCCATCAACCACTCCTAGGTCAGGTACAGCACGGGGTTAGATACAAAGTAAAGCTCACTCAGCACTGTCCCCATCAAACACTATCAGGACAGATACAGCGCAGGGTTAGATACAGTGTAAAGCTCCATCTACACTGTCCCCATCAAACACTACGAGGACAGGTACAGCATGGGGTTAAATACAGAGTAAAGCTCCCTCTACACTATCCCCATCAAACACTCCCAGGACAGGTACAGCATGTGGTTAGATTTAGAGTAAAGCTCCCTCTACACTGTCACCATCAAACACTCTCAGCGCAGGTACAGCATGGGGTTAGATTTAGAGTAAAGCTCCCACTACACTGTCCCATCAAACACTCTCAGGACAGGTATAGCACCGGGTTATTTACAGACTAAAGCTCCCTCTACACTGTCCCCATAAAACACTCCCAGGACAGGTACAGCACGGGGTTAGATACAGAGTAAAACTCCCTCTACACTGTCCCAATCAAACACTCCTAGGGCAGGTACAGCACAGGGTTAGATCAAGAGTAAAGCTCCCTCTACACTGTCCCCATAAAACACTCCCAGGACAGGTACAGCACGGGGTTAGATACAGAGTAAAACTCCCTCAACATTGTCCCCATCAACCACTCCTAGGTCAGGTACAGCACGGGGTTAGATACAAAGTAAAGCTCCCTCTGCACTGTCCCCATCAAACACTATCAGGACAGATACAGCGCAGGGTTAGATACTGTGTAAAGCGCCATCTACACTATCCCCATCAAACACTCCCAGGGCAGTTACAGCACGGGGTTAGGTTTAGAGTAAAGCTCCCTCTACACTGTCCTCATCGAACACTCCCAGCACAGGTACAGCACGGGGTTAGATACAGAGTAATCCTCCCTCTACACTGTCCCCATTAAACACTCCCAGGACAGGTACAGCACGGGGTTAGATACTGAGTAAAACTCCATCTACACGGTCCCCATCAAACACTCCCAGGACAGGTACAGAACAGGGTCACATACAGAGTAAAGCTCCGTCTACACGGTCCCCATCAAGCACTCCCAAGACAGGTATAACACAGGGTTAGATACAGAGTAAAGCTCTCTCTACACTGTCCCTATCAAACACTCTCAGCGCAGGTACAGCATGGGGTTAGATTTAGAGTGAAACTCCGTCTACACTGTCCCATCAAACACTCGCAGGACAGGTACAGCACGGAGTTAGATTTAGAGTAAAGCTCCGTCTACAATGTCCCATCAAACACTCTCATGACAGGTACAGCAAAGGGGTTAGATTCAGAGTAAAGCTCCCACAACACTGTCTCCATCAGCGCTCCCAGGACAGGTATAGCACGGGGTTAAATATAGAGTAAAGCTCCTTCTACACTGTCCACATCAAACACTCCCAGTACAGGTATACCAAAGGGGTTAGATTCAGAGTAAAGCTCCCTCTACACTGTCCCCATCAAACGCTCCCAGGACAGGTACAGCACAGGGTTAGATTCAGAGTAAAGCTCCCTCTACAACGTCACCATCAAACACTCCCAGGGCAGGTACAGCACGGGGTTGATACAGAGTAAAGCTCCGTCTACACTGTCCCCATCAAACACTCCCAGGGCAGGTACAGCACGGGGTTAGATACAGAGTAAAGCTATCTCTACGCTGTCCCCATCAAACACTCCCAGGGCAGGTACAGCATAGGGTTAGATACAGAATAAAGCTCCCTCTACACTGTCCCCATCAAATACTTCCAGGACAGGTACAGCACGGGGTTACATTCAGAGTAAAGCTCCCTCAACACTGTCCCCATCAAACGCTCCCAGGACAGGTACAGAATGGGGTTAGATTCAGAGTAAAGCTCCCTCTACACTATCCCCATCAAACACTCTCAGGACAGGTACAGCACGGGGTTAGATACTGATTAAAGCTCCCTCTAGGGAGTCCCATCAAACACTCCCAGTACAGGTATAGCACGGGGTTAGATTCAGTTTAAAGCTCCCTCAACACTCGCCCCATCAAATGCTCCCAGGACAGGTGCAGCACGGGGTTAGATTCAGAGTAAAGCTCCCTCTACACTGTCCCCATCAAACACTCCCAGGACAGGTACAGCACAGGGTTAGATACAGAGTAAAGCTCCCTCTACACTGTCCCCATCAAACACTCTCAGCGCAGGTACAGCACGGGGCTGATACAGAGTAAAGGTTTCCCTACACTCTCCCCATCAAACACTCCCAGGGCAGGAATAGCACACGGTTAGACACAGAGCAAAGCTCCCTCTACACCGTCACCATCAAACACTTCTAGGACAGGTACAGCACTGGGTTAGATTCAGAGAAAAGCTCCCTCAACACTGTCCCCATCAAACGCTCCCAGGACAGGAACAGCATGGTGTTAGATTCAGAGTAAAGCTCCATCTGCACTGTCCCCATCAAACAATCTAAGGACAGGTACAGCACGGGGTTAGATACAGATTAAAGCTCCCTCTAAATTGTCCCATCAAACACTCTCAGTACAGGTGTAGCATGGGGTTAGATTCAGAGTAAAACTCCCTCAACACTGTCCCCATCAAATGCTCCCAGGACAGGTACAGCACGGGGTTAGATTCCGAGTAAAGCTCCCGCTTCACTGTCCCCATCAAACACTCCCAGGGCAGGTACAGCACAGAGTTAGATGCAGAGTAAAGCTTTCTCTACGCTGTCCCCATCAAACACTCCCAGGGCAGGTACAGCACGGGGTTCATACAGAGTAAAGCTTTCCCTACACTGTCCCCATCAAACACTCCCAGGGCAGTTACAGAACAGGGTTCGATACAGAGTAAAGCTCCCTCTACACTGTCCCCATCAAACACTCCAAGTGAAGGTACAGCACGGGGTTAGATACAGAGTAAAGCTTTCTCTATGCTGTCCCCATCAAACACTCCCAGGGCAGGTACAGCACAGGGCTAGATACAGAGTAAAGCTTTCTCTACGCTGTCCCCATCAAACACTCCCAGGACAGGTACAGCACGTGGTTAGATACAGAGGAAAGCTTACTCTACACTATCCCCAAAAAACACTCCCAGGACAGGTACAGCTTGGGGTTAGATTCAGGGTAAAGCTCCCTCTACACTGTCCCCATCAAACACTCCCAGGACAGGTACAGCATGGGGTTAGATACAGATTAAAGCTCCCTCTACGTTGTCCCATCAAACACTCCCAGTACAGGTATAGCACGGGGTTAGATTCAGAGTAAAGTTCCCTCAACACTGTCCCCATCAAACGATCCCAGGACAGGTACAGCACGGGGTTAGATTCAGAGTAAAGCTCCCTCTACATTGTCCCCATCAAACACTCCAAGGGCAGTTACAGCACAGGGTTAGATACAGTGTAAAGCTTTCTCTCCGCTGTCCCCATCAAACACTCCCAGGACAGGTACAGCACGTGGTTAGATACAGAGTAAAGGTTCCTCTACACTGTCCCCATCAAATATTCCCAGGGGAGGTACAGCACGGGGACTGATACAGAGTAAAGCTCCCTCTACAGTGTCCCCATCAAACACTCCCAGGACAGGTACAGCATGGGGTTAAATACAGAGGAAAGCTCCCTCTACACTATCCCCATCAAACACTCCCAGGACAGGTACAGTATGTGGTTAGATTTAGAGTAAAGCTCCCGCTACACTGTCCCCATCAAACACTCTCAGCGCAGGTACAGCATGGGGTAAGATTTAGAGTAATGCTCCCTCTACACTGTCCCATCAAACACTCTCAGGACAGGTACAGCACTAAGTTAGTTTTAGAGTAAAGCTCCCTCTACAATGTCCCATCAAACACTCTCAGGACAGGTACAGCACAAAGTTAGATACAGAGTAAAGCTCCCTCCACACTGTCCCCATCAAACAGTCCCAGGACAGGTACACCACAGGGTTAGATTCAGAGAAAAGCTCCCTCAACACTGTCCCCATCAAACGCTCCCAGGACAGGAACAGCATGGTGTTAGATTCAGAGTAAAGCTCCATCTGCACTGTCCCCATCAAACAATCTAAGGACAGGTACAGCACGGGGTTAGATACAGATTAAAGCTCCCTCTAAATTGTCCCATCAAACACTCTCAGTACAGGTGTAGCATGGGGTTAGATTCAGAGTAAAACTCCCTCAACACTGTCCCCATCAAATGCTCCCAGGACAGGTACAGCACGGGGTTAGATTCCGAGTAAAGCTCCCGCTTCACTGTCCCCATCAAACACTCCCAGGGCAGGTACAGCACAGAGTTAGATGCAGAGTAAAGCTTTCTCTACGCTGTCCCCATCAAACACTCCCAGGGCAGGTACAGCACGGGGTTCATACAGAGTAAAGCTTTCCCTACACTGTCCCCATCAAACACTCCCAGGGCAGTTACAGAACAGGGTTAGATACAGAGTAAAGCTCCCTCTACACTGTCCCCATCAAACACTCCAAGTGAAGGTACAGCACGGGGTTAGATACAGAGTAAAGCTTTCTCTATGCTGTCCCCATCAAACACTCCCAGGGCAGGTACAGCACAGGGCTAGATACAGAGTAAAGCTTTCTCTACGCTGTCCCCATCAAACACTCCCAGGACAGGTACAGCACGTGGTTAGATACAGAGGAAAGCTTACTCTACACTATCCCCAAAAAACACTCCCAGGACAGGTACAGCTTGGGGTTAGATTCAGAGTAAAGCTCCCTCTACACTGTCCCCATCAAACACTCCCAGGACAGGTACAGCACGGGGTTAGATACAGATTAAAGCTCCCTCTACGTTGTCCCATCAAACACTCCCAGTACAGGTATAGCACGGGGTTAGATTCAGAGTAAAGTTCCCTCAACACTGTCCCCATCAAACGATCCCAGGACAGGTACAGCACGGGGTTAGATTCAGAGTAAAGCTCCCTCTACATTGTCCCCATCAAACACTCCAAGGGCAGTTACAGCACAGTGTTAGATACAGTGTAAAGCTTTCTCTCCGCTGTCCCCATCAAACACTCCCAGGACAGGTACAGCACGTGGTTAGATACAGAGTAAAGGTTCCTCTACACTGTCCCCATCAAATATTCCCAGGGGAGGTACAGCACGGGGACTGATACAGAGTAAAGCTCCCTCTACAGTGTCCCCATCAAACACTCCCAGGACAGGTACAGCATGGGGTTAAATACAGAGGAAAGCTCCCTCTACACTATCCCCATCAAACACTCCCAGGACAGGTACAGTATGTGGTTAGATTTAGAGTAAAGCTCCCGCTACACTGTCCCCATCAAACACTCTCAGCGCAGGTACAGCATGGGGTAAGATTTAGAGTAATGCTCCCTCTACACTGTCCCATCAAACACTCTCAGGACAGGTACAGCACTAAGTTAGTTTTAGAGTAAAGCTCCCTCTACAATGTCCCATCAAACACTCTCAGGACAGGTACAGCACAAAGTTAGATACAGAGTAAAGCTCCCTCCACACTGTCCCCATCAAACAGTCCCAGGACAGGTACACCACAGGGTTAGATACAGAGTAAAACTCCCTCTACACTGTCCCTATCAAACACTCCCAGGGCAGGTACAGCACGGGGTTAGATATAGAGTAAAGCTCGCTCTACACTGTCCACATCAAACACTCCCAGTACAGGTATAGCACGGGGTTAGATTCAGAGTAAAGCTCCCTCAATACTGTCCCCATCAAACGCTCCCAGGACAGGTACAGCACAGGGTTAGATTCAGAGTAAAGCTCCCTCTACATCGTCACCATAAAACACTCCCAGGGCAGGTACAGAATGGGGTTAGATTCAGAGTAATGCTCCCTCTACGCTATCCCCATCAAACAATCTCAGGACAGGTACAGCACGGGGTTAGATACTGATTAAAGCTCCCTCTACGTTGTCCCATCAAACACTCCCAGTACAGGTATAGCACGGGGTTAGATTCAGTTTAAAGCTCCCTCAACACTCTCCCCATCAAATGCTCCCAGGACAGGTACAGCACGGGGTTAGATTCAGAGTAAAGCTCCCTCTACACTGTACCCATCAAACACTCTCAGGACAGGTACAGCACAGGGTTAGATACAGAGTAAAGCTTTCTCTACGCTGTCCCCATCAAACACTCTCAGGACAGGTACAGCACAGGGTTAGATACAGAGTAAAGCTTTCTCTACGCTGTCCCCATCAAACACTCCCAGGGCAGGTACAGCAAGGGGTTAGATACAGAGTAAAGCTCCCTCTACACTGTCCCCATCAAACACTCTCAGCGCAGGTACAGCACGGGGATAGATATAGAGTAAAGCTCCCTCTACACTGTCCCCATCAAACACTCCCAGTACAGGTATAGCACTGGGTTAAATTCAGAGTAAAGCTCCCTCAACACTGTACCCATCAAACCCTCCCAGGACAGGTACAGCATGGGGCTAGATTCAGAGTAAAGCTCCCTCTACATCGTCCCCATCAAACACTCTCAGGGCAGGTACAGCACGGAGCTGATACAGAGTAAAGCTTTCCCTACACTCTCCCCATCAAACACTCCCAGGGCAGGAATAGCACACGGTTAGACACAGAGTAAAGCTCCCTCTACACCGTCCCCATCAAACACTCCCAGGACAGGTACAGCACGGGGTTAGATTCAGAGAAAAGCTCCCTCACACTGTCCCCATCAAACGCTCCCAGGACAGGAACAGCATGGTGTTAGATTCAGAGTAAAGCTCCCTCTGCACTGTCCCCATCAAACAATCTGAGGACAGGTACAGCATGGGGTTAGATACAGATTAAAGCTCCCTCTACGTTGTCCCATCAAACACTAACAGTACAGGTGTAGCATGGGGTTAGATTCAGAGTAAAACTCCCTCAACACTGTCCCCTTCAAATGCTCCCAGGACAGGTACAGCACGGGGTTAGATTCCGAGTAAAGCTCCCGCTACACTGTCCCCATCAAACACTCTCAGCGCAGGTACAGCATGGGGTAAGATTAAGAGTAAAGCTCCCTCTACACTGTCGCATCAAACACTCTCAGGACAGGTACAGCACTAAGTTAGATTTAGAGTAAAGCTCCCTCTACAATGTCCCATCAAACACTCTCAGGACAGGTACAGCACAAAGTTAGATACAGAGTAAAGCTCCCACTACACTGTCCCCATCAAACAGTCCCAGGACAGGTACAGCACAGGGTTAGATTCAGAGTAAAGCTCCCTCTACATCGTCACCATCAAACACTCCCAGGGCAGGTACAGCACGGGGTTCATACAGAGTAAAGCTTTCCCTACAATGCCCCATCAAACACTCCCAGGGCAGGTACAGCACAGGGTTACATACAGAATAAAGCTCCCTTACACTGTCCCCATTAAACACTCCCAGGGCAGGTACAGCAAGGGTTGACATTCAGAGTAAAGCTCCCTCAACACTGTCCCCATCAAACGCTCCCAGAACAGGTATAGCACGGGGTAAGATTAAGAGTAAAGCTCGCTCAACACTGTACCCATTCAAACACTCCCAAGGCAGGTACAGCACAGGGTTAGATACAGAGTAAAGCTTTCTCTACGCTGTCCCAAACAAACACTCCCAGGACAGGTAAAGCATGTGGTCAGATACAGAGTAAAACTCCCTCTACACAGTCCCAATCAAACACTCCTAGGGCAGGTACAGCACAGGGTTAGATCGAGAGTAAAGCTCCCTCTACACGGTCCCCATCAAACGCTCCCAGGACAGGTACAGCATGGGGTTAAATACAGAGTAAAGCTCACTCTACACTATCCCCATCAAACACTCCCAGGACAGGTACAGCATGTGGTTAGATTTAGAGTAATGCTCCATCTACACTGTCCACATCAAACACTCTCAGCACAGGTACAGCATGGGGTTAGATACAGAGTAAAGCTCCCTCTACACTGTCCCTTCAAACACTCCCAAGACAGGAATAGCACAGGGTTACATACAGAGTAAAGCTCCCGCTATACTGTCCCTATCAAACACACCTAGGGCAGGTACAGCACGGGGTTAAATATAGAGTAAAGCTCCCTCTACACTGTCCCCATCAAACACTCCCAGTACAGGTATAGCACGGGGTTAGATACAGAGTAATGCTTTCCCTACACTGTCCCCATCAAACACTCCCAGCGCAGCTACAGCACAGGGTTAGATACAGAGTAAAGCTCCCTTTTCACTGTCCCCATCAAACACTCCCAGGGCAGCTACAGCACGGCTTTAGATACAGAGTAAAGCTTTCTCTACGCTGTCCCCATCAAACACTTCCAGGACAGGTACAGCACGTGGTTAGATGCAGAGTAAAGCTTCCTCTACAGTGACCCCATCAAACATTCCCAGGACAGGTACAGCACGGGGTTAGATACAGAGTAAAGCTCCCTCTACACTGTCCCCATCAAACGCTCCCAGGACAGGTACAGCATGGGGTTAAATACAGAGTAATGCTCCCTCTACAATATCCCCAACAAACACTCCCAGGTCAGGTACAGCACGTGCTTAGATTTAGAGTAAAGCTCCCTCAACACTGCCCACATCAAACACTCCCAGCGCAGGTACAGCATGGTGTTAGATTTAGAGTAAAGCTCCCTCTGCACTTTCCCATCAAGAACTCTCAGGACAGGTACAGCACGAGG
Source organism: Cetorhinus maximus (assembly GCF_964194155.1). Lineage (NCBI taxonomy): Eukaryota > Metazoa > Chordata > Chondrichthyes > Lamniformes > Cetorhinidae > Cetorhinus > Cetorhinus maximus. The sequence continues at coordinate 93,981 of NW_027596746.1, read as the reverse complement.
TTAGATACAGAGTAAATCTCCCTCAGAACTGTCCCCATCAAACACTCCCAGGACAGCAACAGCACGGGGATAGATACAGAGTAAAGCTCCCTCTGCACTGTCCCCATCAAACACCGCCAGGACAAGTACAGCATGGGGTTAGATATAGAGTAAAACTCCCTCAACACTGTCCCCATCAACCACTCCTAGGTCAGGTACAGCACGTGATTAGATACAAAGTAAAGCTCCCTCTGCACTGTCCCCATCAAACACTATCAGGACAGATACAGCGCAGGGTTAGATACAGTGTAAAGCTCCATCTAAACTGTAACCATCAAACACTCCCAGGACAGTTACAGCACGGGGTTAGGTTTAGAGTAAAGCTCCTTCTACACTGTCCTCATCGAACACTCCCAGCACAGGTACAGCACGGGGTTAGATACAGAATAAAGCTCCCTCTACACTGTCCGCATCAAACGCTCACAGCTCAGGTACAGCATGGGGTTAGATACAGACTATAGCTCCATCTACACTGTCCCCGTCGAACACTCCCAGGACATAAACAGCACGGGGTTAGATTTAGAGTAAAGCTCCCTCTATACTGTCCCCATCAAACACTCCCAGAACAGGTACAGCACAGTGTTAGATACAGAGTAATCCGCCCTCTACACTGTCTCCATCAAACACGCCCAGGGCAGGTACAGCACAGGGTTAGATCCAGAGTAAAGCTCCCTCTACACTGTCTCCATCAAAACTCCCAGGGCAGGTACAGCACAAGGTTAGACACAGAGTAAAGCTCCCTCTACATTGTCCCCATCAAACACTCCCAGCGTAGGTACAGCACAGGGTTAGATACAGAGTAAAGCTTCCTCAACACTGTCCCCTTTAAACACTCCCAGGGCAGGTGCAGCACGAGGTTAGATATGGAGTAAAGCTCCCTCTATACTGTCCCCATCAAACACTCCCAGGACAGGTACAGCACGTGGTTAGATACAGAGTAAAGCTTCCTCTACACTGTCCCCATCAAACACTCCCAGGACAGGTACAGCATGGGGTTAAATACAGAGGAAAGCTCCCTCTACACTATCCCCATCAAACACTCCCAGGACAGGTACAGTATGTGGTTAGATTTAGAGTAAAGCCCCCGCTACACTGTCCCCATCAAACACTCTCAGCGCAGGTACAGCATGGGGTAAGATTTAGAGTAAAGCTCACTCTACACTGTCCCATCAAACAATCTCAGGACAGGTACAGCACTAAGTTAGATACAGAGTAAAGCTCCCTCTAAAATGTCCCCATTAAACACCTCCAGGACAGCAACAGCACGGGGTTAGATACAGGGTAAAGCTCCCTCTACACTGTCCCCATCAAACAGTCCCAGGACAGGTACACCACAGGGTTAGATACAGCGTAAAACTCCCTCTACACTGTCCCCATCAAACACTCCCAGGGCAGGTATAGCACGGGGTTAGAATCAGAGTAAAGCTCCCTCAACACTGTCCCCATCAAACGCTCCCAGGACAGGTACAGCACAGGGTTAGATTCAGAGTAAAGCTCCCTCTACATCGTCACCATCAAACACTCCCAGGGCAGGTACAGCACGGGGTTCATACAGAGTAAAGCTTTCCCTACACTGTCCCCATCAAACACTCCCAGGGCAGGTACAGCACAGGGTTAGATACAGAATAAAGCTCCCTCTGCACTGTCCCCATTAAACACTCCCAGGGCAGGTACAGCAAGGGGTTACATTCAGAGTAAAGCTCCCTCAACACTGTCCCCATCAAACGCTCCCAGGACAGGTATAGCACGGGGTAAGATTAAGAGTAAAGCTCGCTCAACACTGTCGCCATTCAAACACTCCCAAGGCAGGTACAGCACAGGGTTAGATACAGAGTAACGCTTTCTCTACGCTGTCCCCATCAAACACTCCCAGGACAGGTAAAGCACGTGGTTAGATACAGAGTAAAGCTTCCTCTACACTGTCCCAATCAAATATTCCCAGGGCAGGTACCGCACGGGGTTAGATACAGAGTAAAACTCCCTCTACACAGTCCCAATCAAACACTCCTAGGGCAGGTACAGCACAGGGTTAGATCGAGAGTAAAGCTCCCTCTACACGGTCCCCATCAAACACTCCCAAGACAGGTACAGAACAGGGTCAAATACATGGTAATTCTCCCTCTACACTGTCCCCATCAAACACACCCAAGGCAGGTACAGCACAGGGTTAGATACAGAGTCAAGCTCCCTCTACACTGTGCCTATCAAACACTCCCAGGACAGGTACAGCATGTGGTGAGATTTAGAGTAAAACTCCATCTACACTGTCCTCATCAAACACTCTCAGCGCAGGTACAGCATGGGGTTAGATACAGAGTAAAGCTCCCACTACACTGTCCCTTCAAACACTCCCAGGGCAGGTACAGCACGGGGTTAAATATAGAGTAAAGCTCCCTCTACACTGTCCCCATCAAACGCTCCCAGGACAGGTAGAGCAGAGGGTTAGATTCAGAGTAAAGCACCCCCTACATCGTCCCCATCAAACACTCCCAGGGCAGGTACAGAACAGGGTTAGATACAGAGTAAAGCTCCCTCTACACTGTCCACATCAAACACTCCCAGGGAAGGTACAGCACGGGGTTAGATACAGAGTAAAGCTTTCTCTATGCCCCCATCAAACACTCCCAGGGCAGGTACAGCACAGGGTTAGATACAGAGCAATGCTCCCTCTACGCTGTCCCCATCAAACACTCCCAGGGCAGGTACAGCACGGGGTTAGATACAGAGGAAAGCTTCCTCTACACTATCCCCATCAAACACTCCCAGGACAGGTACAGCATGTGGTGAGATTTAGAGTAAAGCTCCATCTACACTGTCCCCATCAAACACTCTCAGCGCTGGTACAGCGTGGTGTTAGATACAGAGTAAAGCTCCCTCTACACTGTCCCATCAAACACTCTCAGGACAGGTACAGCACGGGGTTAGATTTAGAGTAAAGCTCCCTCTACACTGTCCCATCAAACACTCCCAGGACAGGTACAGCACAACGTTAGATACAGAGTAAAGCTCCCTCTACACTGTCCCCATCAAACGCTCCCAGGACAGGTACAGCATGGGGTTAAATACAGAGTAAATCTCCCTCTACGCTGTCCCCATCAAACACTCCCAGGACAGGTACAGCACATGGTTAGATACAGAGTAAAGCTTCCTCTACACTATCCCCATCAAATACTTCCAGGACAGGTGCAGCACGGGGTATCATTCAGAGTAAAGCTCCCTCAACACTGTCCCCATCAAACGCTCCCAGGACAGGTACAGCACAGGGTTAGATTCAGAGTAAAGCTACCTCTACACTGTCACCATCAAACACTCTCAGGACAGGTACAGCACGGGGTTAGATACAGATTAAAGCTCCCTCTACGTTGTCCCATCAAACACTCCCAGTACAGGTATAGCACGGGGTTAGATTCAGAGTAAAGCTCCCTCAACACTGTCCCCATCAAACAATCGCAGGACAGGTACAGCACGGGGTTAGATTCAGAGTAAAGCTCCCTCTACATTGTCCCCATCAAACACTCCCAGTACAGGTATAGCACGGGGTTAGATTCAGAGTAAAGCTCCCTCAACACTGTCCCCATCAAACGCTCCAAGGACAGGTACAGCTTGGGGTTAGATTCAGAGTAAAGCTCCCTCTACATCGTCACCATCAAACACTCCCAGGGCAGGTACAGCACGGGGTTCATACAGAGTAAAGCTTTCCCTACACTGTCCCCATCAAACACTCCCAGGGCAGGTACAGGACAGGGTTAGATACAGAGCAAAGCTCCCTCTACACTGTCCCCATTAAACACTCCCAGGGCAGGTACAGCACGGGGTTAGATACAGAGTAAAGCTTTCTCTACAAAAACAGAATTACCTGGAAAAACTCCGCAGGTCTGGCAGCATCGGCGGAGAAGAAATCAGTTAACGTTTTGAGCCTTCATAGCACTTCGGCAGAACTGAAGCATAGTTAGAAGAAGGGAGAAATATAAATTGGTTTAAGGTGGGTGGAGGGGGCGGGAGGGGGCGGTGGGTGTGGGGGGGGGAGAGAGAGAGACGCATTGAGGGTGTGGTGATTGTGGAGATGAGCAGATAATCAAAAGATGTCACAGACAAAAGGGTCAAAGAGGTGTCGAAGGTGGTGACATTTGTCTGAGAAAAGTGCTATTTAAGAATGGAAGACAGGATATTCAAAGTACAGCTCTAGTGGGGGTGAGGTGGAAAGACTAACAAGGTTTTAGTTTAGATTTAAAAATAATGGAAATAGGTGGGGAAAGAAGAATCTATATAAATTATTGAAAAACAAGTCTGGGGGGGAGGGGGGAGAAACGGGGTGGGGATGGGGGGAGGGGGAGTTTAAGATCTAAAGTTGTTGAATTCAATATTCAGCCCGGAAGGCTGTAAAGTGCCTAGTCGGAAGATGAGGTGCTGTTCCTCCAGTTTGCGTTGGGCTTCACTGGAACAATGCAGCAAGCCAAGGACAGACATGTGGGCAAGAGAACAGGGTGGAGTGTTAAAATGGCAAGCGACAGGGAGGTTTGGGTCTTTCTTGCGGACAGACCGCAGGTGTTCTGCAAAACGGTCGCCCAGTTTGCGTTTGGTCTCTCCAATGTAGAGGAGACCGCATTGGGAGCAACGAATGCAGTAGACTAAGTTAGGGGAAATGCAAGTGAAATGCTGCTTCACTTGAAAGGAGTGTTTGGGCCCTTGGACGGTGAGGAGAGAGGAAGTGAAGGGGCAGGTGTTGCATCTTCTGCGTGGGCATGGGGAGGTGCCATAAGTGGGGGTTGAGGAGTAGGGGGTGATGGAGGAGTGGACCAGGGTGTCCCGGAGGGAACGATCCCTACGGAATGCCGTCAGGGGGGGTGAAGGGAAGATGTGTTTGGTGGTGGCATCATGCTGGAGTTGGCGGAAATGGCAGAGGATGATCCTTTGAATGCGGAGGCTGGTGGGGTGATAAGTGAGGACAAGGGGGACCCTATCATGTTTCTGGGAAGGAGGAGAAGGCGTGAGGGAGGATGCGCGGGATATGGGCCAGACACGGTTGAGGGCCCTGTCAACAACCGTGGATGGAAAACCTCGGTTAAGGAAGAAGGAGGACATGTCAGAGGAGCTGTTTTTGAAGGTAGCGTCATCAGAACAGATGCGACGGAGGCGAAGGAACTGAGAGAATGGGATGGAGTCTTTACAAGAAGCAGGGTGTGAGGAGCTGTAGTCGAGGTAGCTGTGGGAGTCGGTAGGCTTGTAATGGATATTGGTGGACAGTCTATCATCAGAAATTGAGACAGAGAGGTCAAGGAAGGGAAGAGAAGTGTCAGAGATGGACGATGTGAAGATGATGGAGGGGTGGAGATTGGAAGCAAAATTAATAAATTTTTCCAGGTCCCGACGAGAGCATGAAGCAGCACCGAAGTAATCATCGATGTACCGGAGAAAGAGTTGTGGGAGGGGGCCGGAGTAGAACTGGAACAAGGAATGTTCCACATACCCCATAAAGAGACAGGCATAGCTGGGGCCCATGCGGGTACCCATAGCCACACCTTTTATTTGGAGGAAGTGAGAGGAGTTAAAGGAGAAATTGTTCAGTGTGAGAACAAGTTCAGCCAGACGGAGGAGAGTAGTGGTGGATGGGGATTGTTGGGGCCTCTGTTCAAGGAAGCCCTAAGCTCTAACACTCCACCCTGTTCTCTTGCCCACATGTCTGTCCTTGGCTTACTGCATTGTTCCAGTGAAGCCCAACGCAAACTGGAGGAACAGCACCTCATCTTCCGACTAGGCACTTTACAGCCTTCTGGGCTGAATATTGAATTCAACAACTTTAGATCTTAAACTCCCCCTCCCCTCATCCCCACCCCGTTTCTTCACCCCCGCCCCCCCGCCTTTTTTTTCAATAATTTATATAGATTCTTCTTTCGCCACCTATTTCCATTATTTTTAAATCTAAACTAAAACCTTGTTAGTCTTTCCACCTCACCCCCACTAGAGCTGTACTTTGAATATCCTGTCTTCCATTCTTAATTAGCACTTTTCTCAGACAAATGTCACCACCTTCGACACCTCTTTGACCCTTTTGTCTGTGACATCTTTTGATTATCTGCTCATCTCCACAATCACCACACCCTCAATGTGTCTCTCTCCCCCCACCCCCCCACCCACCTTAAACCAATTTATATTTCTCCCTTCTTCTAACTATGCTTCAGTTCTGCCGAAGGGCCATGAAAGCTCGAAACGTTAACTGATTTCTTCTCCGCCGATGCTGCCAGACCTGCTGAGTTTTTCCAGGTAATTCTGTTTTTGTTTTGGATTTCCAGCATCCGCAGTAGCTTTTAGCTTTTTGTTTTTAAAGCTTTCTCTACGCTGTCCCCATCAAACACTCCCAGGGCAGGTACAACATAGGGTTAGATACAGAATAAAGCTCCCTCTACACTGTCCCCATCAAATACTTCAAGGACAGGTACAGCAAGGGGTTACATTCAGAATAAAGCTCCCTCAACACTGTCCCCATCAAACGCTCCCAGGACAGGTACAGCATGGGGTTAGATTCAGAGTAAAGCTCCCTCTACACCGTCCCCATCAAACACTCTCAGGACAGGTACAGCACGGGGTTAGATACAGATTAGAGCTCCCTCTACGTTGTCCCATCAAATACTCCCAGTACAGGTATAGCACGGGGTTAGATTCAGAGTAAAGCTCGCTCAACACTGTCCCCATCAAACGCTCCCAGGACAGGTACAGCACGGGGTTAGATTCAGAGTAAAACTCCCTCTACATTGTCCCGATCAAATACTCCCAGGGCAGGTACAGCACAGGGTTAGATACAGAGTAAAGCTTTCTCTACGCTGTCCCCATTAAACACTCCCAGGACAGGTACAGCACTTGGTTAGATACAGAGTGAAGCTTCCTCTACACTGTCCCCATCAAATATTCCCAGGGCAGGTACAGCACGGGGTTAGATACAGAGTAAAGCTCCCTCTACAGTGTCCCCATCAAACGCTCCCAGGACAGGTACAGCGCAGGGTTAAATACAGAGTAAAGCTCCCTCTACACTATCACCATCAAACACTCCCAGGACAGGTACATCATGTGGTGAGATTTATAGTAAAGCTCCATCTACACTGTCCCCATCAAACACTCTCAGCGCAGGTACAGCATGGGGTTAGATGCAGAGTAAACTCCCTCTACACTGTCCACATCAAACCCTCTCAGGACAGGTACAGCACGGGGTAAGATACAGATTAGAGCTCCCTCTACATTGCCCCATCAAACACTCCCAGTACAGGTATAGCACGGGGTTAGATGCAGAGTAAAGCTCGCTCAACACTGTCCCCATCAAACGCTCCCAGGACAGGTACAGCACGAGGTTAGATACAGAGCAAAGCTCCCTCTACATTGTCCCCATTAAACACTCCCAGGGTAGCTACAGCACAGGGTTAGATACAGAGTAAAGCTTTCTCTACGCTGTCCCCATCAAACACTCCCAGGACAGGTACAGCATGTGGTTAGATACAGAGTAAAGCTTCCTCTACACTGTCCCCATCATATATTCCCAGGGCAGGTACAGCACGGGGTTAGATACAGAGTAAAGCTCCCTCTACACTGACCCCATCAAAAACTCCCAGGACAGGTACAGCATGGGGTTAAATACAGAGTAAAGCTCCCGCTACACTATCCCCATCAAACACTCCCAGGACAGGTACAGCATGTGGTGAGATTTAGAGTAAAGCTCCATCTACACTGTCCCCATCAAACACTCTCAGCGCAGGTACAGCATGGGGTTAGATACAGAGTAAAGCTCCCTCTAACTGTCCCATCAAACACTCTTAGGACAGGTACAGCACGGGGTTAGATTTAGAGTAAAGCTCCCTCTGCACTGTCCCATCAAACACTCTCAGGACAGGTACAGCACAACGTTAGATACAGAGTAAAGCTCCCTCTACACTGTCCCCATCAAACACTGCCAGGACAGCAACAGCACGGGGTTAGATACAGAGTAAAGCTCCCTCTATACTGTCCCCATTAAACACACCCAGGACAGGTACAGCACGGGGTTAGATCCAGAGTAAAACTCCCTCTACACTGTCCCAAACAAACACTCCTAGGGCAGGTACAGCACAGGGTGAGTTCGAGAGTAAAGCTCCCTCTACACGGTCCCCATCAAACACTCCCAGGACAGGTACAGAACAGGGTCAAATACATGGTAATGCTCCCTCTGCACTGTCCCCATCAAACACACCCAAGACAGGCATAGCACAGGGTTAGATACAGAGTCACGCTCCCTCTACACTGTGCCTATCAAACACTCCCAGGGCAGGTACAGCACGGGGTTAGATATAGAGTAAACTCCCTCTACACTGTCCCTATCAAACACTTCCAGTACAGGTACAGCACGCGGTTAGATACAGAGTAAAACTCCCTCTACACTGTCCCAATCAAACACTCCTAGGGCAGGTACAGCACAGGGTTAGGACGAGAGTAAAGCTCCCTCTACAGGGTGCACATCAAACACTCCCCGGACAGGTACAGAACAGGGTCACATACATGGTAAAGCTCCCGCTACACTGTCCCCATCAAACACTCCCAGAGGCCGTACAGCACGGGGTTAGATACAGAGTAAAGCTTTCTCTACGCTGTCCCCATCAAACACTCACTGGACAGGTACAGCATAGGTTTAGATACAGAATAAAGCTCCCTCTAAACTGTCCCCATCAAATACTTCCAGGACTGGTACAGCACAGGGTTAGATACACAGTAAAGCTCCCTCAACAGTGTCCCCATCAAACGCTCCCAGGACTAGTACAGCATGGGGTTACATTCAGAGTAAAGCTCCCTCTACACTGTCCCCATCAAACACTCTCAGGACAGGTACAGCACAGAGTTAGATACAGATTAAACCTCCCTCTACGTTGTCCCATCAAACACTGCCAGTACAGGTATAGCACGGGGTTAGATTCAGAGCAAAGCTTCCTCAACACTGTCACCATCAAACGCTCCCAGGACAGGTACAGCACAGGGTAAGATTCAGAGTAAAGCTCCTTCTACATTGTCCCCATCAAACACTCCCAGGGCAGGTACAGCACAGGGTTAGATACAGAGTAAAGCTTTCTCTACGCTGTCCCCATCAAACAATCCCAGGACAGGTACAGCACGGGTTTAGATACAGAGTAAAACTCCCTCATCACTGTCCCCATCAAACACTCCCAGGACAGGTATAGAACAGGGTCACATACAGAGTAAAGCTCCCTCTACACGGTCCCCATCAAGCACTCCCAAGACAGGTATAGCACAGGGTTAGATACAGAGTAAAGCTCCCTCTACACTGTCCCTATCAAACACTCTCAGCGCAGGTACAGCATGGGGTTAGATTTAGAGTGAAGCTCCCTCTACATTGACCCCATCAAACACTCCCAGGGCAGGTACAGCACAGGGTTAGATACAGAGTAAAACTTTCTCTATGCTGTCCCCATCAAACAATCCGAGGACAGGTACAGCACGTGGTGAGATACAGCGTAAAGCTTCCTCTACACTGTCCCCATCAAATATTCCGGGCGCAGGTACTGCACGGGGTTAGATACAGAGTAAAGCTCCCTCTACACTATCCCCATCAAACACTCACAGGACAGGTACAGCATGTGGTTAGATTTAGAGTAATTCTCCATCTACACTGTCCCCATCAAACACTCTCAGCACAGGTACAGCATGGGGTTAGATACAGAGTAAAGCTCCCTCTACACTATGCCATCAAACACTCTCAGGACAGGTACAGCAAAGGGGTTAGATTTAGAGTAAAGCTCCCTCTACACTGTCCATTCAAACACTCCCAAGACAGGTATAGCACAGGGTTAGATACAGAGTAAAGCTCCCTCTACACTGTCCCCATCAAACACTCAGAGGAAAGGTACAGCACGGTGTTAGATACAGATTAAACCTCCCTCTACGTTGTCCCATCAAACACTGCCAGTACAGGTATAGCACTGGGTTAGATTCAGAGCAAAGCTTCCTCAACACTGTCCCCATCAAACGCTCCCAGGACAGGTACAGCACGGGGTAAGATTCAGAGTAAAGCTCCATCTACATTGTCCCCATCAAACACTCCCAGGGCAGGTACAGCACAGGGTTAGATACAGAGTAAAGCTTTCTCTACGCTGTCCCCATCAAACAATCCCAGGACAGGTACAGCACGTGGTGAGATACAGAGTAAAGCATCCTCTACACTGTCCCCATTAAACACTCCCAGGACAGGTACTGCACGGGGTTAGATACAGAGTAAAACTCCCTCATCACTGTCCCCATCAAACACTCCTAGGGCAGGTACAGCACAGGCTTAGATAGAGAGGAAATCTCCCTCTACACGGTCCCCATCAAACACTCCCAGGACAGGTACAGAACAGGGTCACATACAGAGTAAAGCTCCCTCTACACGGTCCCCATCAAGCACTCCCAAGACAGGTATAGCACAGGGTTAGATAGAGAGTTAAGCTCCCTCTACACTGTCCCCATCAAACACTCCCAGGACAGGTACAGCACGGGGTTAGATTTAGAGTGAAGCTCCCTCTACATTGACCCCATCAAACACTCCCACGGCAGGTACAGCACAGGGTTAGATACAGAGTAAAGCTTTCTCTACGCTGTCCCCATCAAACAATCCCAGGAAAGGTACAGCACGTGGTGAGATACAGAGTAAAGCTTCCTCTACACTGTCCCCATCAAATATTCCCAGGGCAGGTACAGCACGGGGTAAGATACAGAGTAAAGCTCCCTCTACACTGTCCCCATCAAACGCTCCCAGGACAGGTACAACATGGGGTTAAATACAGAGTAAAGCTCCCTCTACACTATCCCCATCAAACACTACCAGGAAAGGTACAGGATGTGGTTAGATTTGGAGTAAAGCTCCCTCTACACTGTCCCATCAAACACACTCAGGACAGGTACAGCAAAACGTTAGATACAGAGTAAAGCTCCCTCTACACTGTCCCATCAAACACTACCAGGACAGGTACAGCATGTGGTTAGATTTGGAGTAAAGCTCCCTCTACACTGTCCCATCAAACACACTCAGGACAAGTACAGCACAACGTTAGATACAGAGTAAAGCTCCCTCTACACTGTCCCCATCAAACACTGCCAGGCCAGCAACAGCACGGGGTTAGATACAGAGTAAAGCTCCGTCTACACTGTCCCCATTAAAAACTCGCAGGACAGGTAAAGCACGGGGTTAGGTACAGAGTAAAACTCCCTCATCACTGTCCCAATCAAACACTCCTAGGGCAGGTACAGCACAGGCTTAGATCGAGAGGAAATCTCCCTCTACACGGTCCCCATCAAACACTCCCAGGGCAGGTACAGCACAGGGTTAGATATAGAGGAAACTCACTCTACACTGTCCCCATCAAACACTCCCAGTACAGGTATAGCACGGGGTTAGATTCAGAGTAAAGCTGCCTCAACACTGTCCCCATCAAATGATCCCAGGACAGGTACAGCATGGGCTTAGATTCAGAGCAAAGCTCACTCTACACTGTCCCCATCAAACACTCCCAGGGCAGGTACCGCAAGGGGTTAGATACAGAGGAAAGCTTTCTCTACGCTGTCCCCATCAAACACTCCCAGGGCAGGTAAAGAACAGCGTTAGATACAGAATAAAGCTCACTCTACACTGTCCCGATCAAACACTTCCAGGACAGGCACAGCACGTGGTTAGATACAGAGAAAAGCTTCCTCTCCACTGTCCCCATCAAACATTCCCAGGGCAGGTACAGCACGGGGTTAGATAAGAGTAAAGCTCCCTCTACACTGTCCCCATCAAACCCGTTCAGGACAGGTACAGCATGGGGTTAGATTTAGAGTAATGCTCCCTCTACACTGTCCACATCCAACACTCCCAGGGCAGGTACAGCACGGGGTTAGATACAGAGTAAAGCTTTCTCTACGCTATCCTCATCAAACACTCCCAGGGCAGGTACATCACAGGGTTAGATACAGAATAAAGCTCCCTCTAGACTGTCCCCATCAAACACTTCCTGGACAAGTACAGCACGGGGTTAGATTCAGAGTAAAGCTCCCTCTACACTGTCCCCATCAAACACTCCCAGGGCATGTACAGCATGTGGGTAGATTTAGAGTAAAGTTCCCTCTACGTTGTTACCATCAAACACTCTCAGCGCAGGTACAGCATGAGGTTAGATTTAGAGTAAAGCTCCCTCTACACTGTCCCCATTAAACACTCCCAGGACAGGTACAGCACGGGGTTAGATTTAGAGTAAAGCTCCCTCTACACTGTCCCATCAAACACTCTCAGGACAGGTACAGCACGTGGTTAGACATAGAGTAAAGCTCCCTCTACACTGTCCACAATAAACACTCCCAGGACAGGTACAGCACGGGGTTAGATACTGAGTAAACCTCCATCTACACTGTCCCAATCAAACACTCCTAGGGCAGGTACAGCACAGATATAGATTCAGATTAAAGCTCCCTCTACATCGTCACCATCAAACACTCCCAGGGCAGGTACAGCACGGGGTTAGATACAGAGTAAAGCTTTCTCTACGCTGTCCCCATCAAACACTCCCAGGGCAGGTACAGCATAGGGTTAGATACAGAATAAAGCTCCTCTACACTGTCCCCATCAAATACTTCCAGGACAGGTACAGCACGGGGTTACATTCAGAGTAATGCTCCCTCAACACTGTCCCCATCAAACGCTCCCAGGAAGGTACAGCATGGGGTTAGATTCAGAGTAAAGCTCCCTCTACACTGTCCCCATCAAACACTCCCAGGACAGGTACAGCACGTGGTTAGATACAGAGTAAAGCTTCCTCTACACTGTCCCCATCAAATATTCGGGGCGCAGGTAGTGCACGGGGTTAGATACAGAGTAAAGCTCCCTCTACACTGTCCCCATCAAATGCTCCCAGGACAGGTACAGCATGGGGTTAAATACAGAGTAAAGCTCCCTCTACACTATCCCCATCAAACACTCCCAGGACAGGTACAGCATGTGGTTAGATTTAGAGTAATTCTCCATCTACACTGTCCCCATCAAACACTCTCAGCACAGGTACAGCATGGGGTTAGATACAGAGAAAAGCTCCCTCTACACTGTCCCTATCAAACACACCCAGGGCAGGTACAGCACAGGGTTAGATATAGAGTAAAGCTCCCTCTACACTGTCCCCATCAAACACTCCCAGTACAGGTATAGCACGGGGTTAGATTCAGAGCAAAGCTCCCTCAACACTGTCCCCATTAAACGCTCCCAGGACAGGTACAGCATGGGGTTAGATTCAGAGTAAAGCTCCCTCTACACTGTCCTCATCAAACACTTCCAGGGCAGGTACAGCACGGGGTTAGATACAGAGTAATGCTATCCCTACACTGTCCCCATCAAACACTCCCAGGGCAGCTACAGCACAGGGATGATACAGAGTAAAGCTCCCTCTACACTGTCCCCATCAAACACTCCCAGGGCAGGTACAGCACAGCTTTAGATACAAAGTAAAGCTTTCTCTACGCTGTCCCCATCAAACACTTCCAGGAAAGGTACAGCACGTGGTGAGGTACAGAGTACAGCTTCCTCTACAGTGTCCCCATCAAACATTCCCAGGACAGGTACAGCACGGGGTTAGATACAGAGTAAAGCTCCCTCTACACTGTTCCCATCAAACGCTCCCAGGACAGGTACAGCATGGGGTTAAATACAGAGTAATGCTCCCTCTACACTATCCCCAACAAACACTCCCAGGACAGGTACAGCACGTGCTTAGATTTAGAGTAAAGCTCCCTCAACACTGCCCACATCAAACACTCCCAGCGCAGGTACAGCATGGGGTTAGATTTAGAGTAAAGCTGCCTCTACACTTTCCCATCTAGCACTCTCAGGACAGGTACAGCACGAGGTTAGATATGGAGTAAATCTCCCTCTAAACTGTCCCCATCAAACACTCCCAGGACAGCAACAGCACGGGGTTAGATACAGAGTAAAGCTCCCTCTACACTGTCCCCATCAATCACCGCCAGGACAGGTACAGCATGGGGTTAGATATAGAGTAAAACTCCCTCAATACTGTCCCCATCAACCACTCCTAGGTCAGGTACAGCACGGGGTTAGATACAAAGTAAAGCTCCCTCTGCACTGTCCCCATCAAACACTATCAGGACAGATACAGCGCAGGGTTAGATACAGTGTAAAGCTCCATCTACACTGTCCCCATCAAACACTCCCATGACAGGTACAGCATGGGGTTAAATACAGAGTAAAGCTCCCTCAACACTGTCCCCATCAAACGCTCCAAGGACAGGTACAGCATGGGGTTAGATTCAGAGTAAAGCTCCCTCTACACTGTCCCCGTCAAACACTCTCAGGACAGGTACAGCACGGGGTTAGATACTGATTAAAGCTCCCTCTATGTTGTCCCATCAAACACTCCCAGTACAGGTATAGCACGGGGTTAGATTCAGAGTAAAGCTCCCTCAACACTGTCCCCATCAAACGCTCCAAGGACAGGTACAGCACGGGGTTAGTTTCAGAGTAAAGCTCCCTCTACATTGTCCCCATCAAACACTCCCAGGGCAGGTACAGCACAGGGTTAGATACAGAGTAAAGCTTACTCTACGCTGTCCCCATCAAACATTCCCAGGACAGGTACAGCACGTGGTTAGATACAGAGTAAAGCTTCCTCTACACTGTCCCCATCAAATTTTCCGGGCGCAGGTACTGCACGGGGTAAGATACAGAGTAAAGCTGCCTCTACACTGTCCCCATCAAACGCTCCCAGGACAGGTACAGCATGGGGTTAAATACAGAGTAAAGCTCCCTCTACACTATCCCCATCAAACACTCCCAGGACAGGTACAGCATGTGGTTTGATTTAGAGTAATGCTCCATCTACACTGTCCCCATCAAACACTCTCAGCACAGGTACAGCATGGGGTTAGATACAGAGTAAAGCTCCCTCTACACTGTCCCTTCAAAAACTCCCAAGACAGGTATAGCACAGAGTTAGATACAGAGTAAAGCTCACTCTACAATGGCTCTATCAAACACACCCAGGGCAGGTACAGCACGGGGTTAAATATAGAGTAAAGCTCCCTCTACACTGTCCCCATCAAACACTCCCAGTACAGGTATAGCACGGGGTTAGATACAGAGTAATGCTTTCCCTACACTGTCCCCATCAAACACTCCCAGGGCAGCTACAGCACAGGGTTAGATACAGAGAAAAGCTCCCTCTACACTGTCCCCATCAAACACTCCAAGGGCAGGTACAGCACGGCTTTAGATACAGAGTAAAGCTTTCTCTACGCTGTCCCCATCAAAACACTTCCAGGACAGGTACAGCACGTGGTTAGAAACAGAGTAAAGCTTCCTCTACAGTGTCCCCATCAAACATTCCCAGGACAGGTACAGCACGGGGTTAGATACAGAGTAAAGCTCCCTCTACACTGTCACCATCAAACGCTCCCAGGACAGGTACAGCATGGGGTTAAATACAGAGTAATGCTCCCTCTACACTATCCCGAACAAACACTCCCAGGACAGGTACAGCACGTGCTTAGATTTAGAGTAAAGCTCCCTCTACACTGTCCTCATCGAACACTCCCAGCACAGGTACAGCACGGGGTTAGATACAGAATAAAGCTCCCTCTACACTGTCCGCATCAAACGCTCACAGCTCAGGTACAGCACAGGGTTAGATCCAGAGTAAAGTTCCCTCTACACTGTCTCCATCAAACACTCCCAGGGCAGGTACAGCACGAGGTTAGATATGGAGTAAAGCTCCCTCTATACTGTCCCCAACAAACACTCCCAGGACAGGTACAACAAAGGGTTAGATACAGAGTAAAGTTCCCTCTACACTCTCCCCATCAAACACTCCCAGGACAGGTAAAGCAGGGAGTAAGATACGGAGTAGAGCTCCCTCTACACTCTCCCCATCAAACACTCCCAGGTCAGGAACAGCACGTGGTTAGACACAGAGTAAAGCTCCCTCTACACTGTCCCAACAAACACTCTCTGGACAGGTAAAGCACATGGTTAGATACAGAGTAAGGCTCACTCTACACTGTCACATCAAACACTCTCAGGACAGGTACAGCACGTGGTTTAGAACAGAGTAAAGCTCCCTCTACACAGTCCCATCAAACACTCTCAGGACAGGTACAGCACGGGGTTAGATTCAGAGTAAAGCTCCCTCAACACTGTCCCCATCAAACGCTCCCAGGGCAGTTACAGCACGGGATTGATACAGAGTAAATCTCCCTCTACACCGTCCCCATGAAACACGTCCAGGACAGGTAAAGCTCGGGGTTAGATTCAGAGTAAAGCTCCCTCAACACTGTCCCCATCAAATGCTCCCAGGGCAGGTACAGCACTGGGTTAGATACAGAATAAAGCTCCCTCTACACTGTCCCCATCAAATATTCCCAGGGCAGGTACAGCACGGGGTTAGATACAGAGCAAAGCTCCCTCTACACTGTCCCCATCAAACACTCTCAGCGCAGGTACAGCATGGGGTTAGATTTATAGGAAAGCTCCCTCTACACTGTCCCATCAAACACTCTCAGGACAGATAGAGCACGGGGATAGATATAGAGTAAAGCTCCCTCTACACTGTCCCCATCAAACACTCCCAGTACAGGTATAGCACTGGGTTAAATTCAGAGTAAAGCTCCCTCAACACTGTACCCATCAAACCCACCCAGGACAGGTACAGCATGGGGCTAGAGTCAGAATAAAGCTCCCTCTACATCGTCCCCATCAAACACTCTCAGGGCAGGTACAGCACGGGGTTGATACAGAGTAAAGCTTTCCCTACACTCTCCCCATCAAACACTCCCAGGGCAGGAATAGCACACGGTTAGACACAGAGTAAAGCTCCCTCTACACCGTCCCCATCAAACACTTCCAGGACAGGTACAGCACGGGGTTAGATTCAGAGAAAAGCTCCCTCAACACTGTCCCCATCAAACGCTCCCAGGACAGGTACAGCACAGGGTTAGATTCAGAGTAAAGCTCCCTCTGCACTGTCCCCATCCAACAATCTCAGGACAGGTACAGCACGGGGTTAGATACAGATTAACGCTCCCTCTACGTTGTCCCATCAAACACTCCCAGTACAGGTATAGCATGGGGTTAGATTCAGAGTAAAACTCCCTCAACACTGTCTCCATCAAATGCTTCCAGGACAGGTACAGCACGGGGTTAGATTCAGAGTAAAGCTCCCTCTACACTGTCCCCATTAAACAGTCCCAGGGCAGGTACAGCACAGGGTTAGATACAGAGTAAAGCTTTCTCGAAGCTGTCCCCATCAAACACTCCCAGGGCAGGTACAGCACAGGGTAAGATACAGAATAAAGCTCCCCCTACACTGTCCCCATCAAACACTTCCAGTACAGGTACAGCACGTGGTTAAATACAGAGAAAACCTTCCTCTACACTGTCGCCATCAAATATTCCCAGGGCAGGTACAGCACAAAGTTAGATACAGGGTAAAGCTCCCTCTACACTGGCCCCATCAAACGCTCCCAGGACAGGTACAGCATGGGGTTAAATACAGAATAAAGCTCCCTCTACACTATCCCCATCAAACACTCCCAGGACAGGTACAGCACGGGGTTAGATACAGAGTAAAACTCCCTCTACACTGTCCCAATCAAACACTCTCAGCGCAGGTACAGCATGGGTTAGATTTTGAGTAAAGCTCCCTCTACACTGTCCCATCAAACACTCTCAGGACAGGTACAGCACCGGGTTATTTACAGACTAAAGCTCCCTCTACACTGTCCCCATAAAACACTCCCAGGACAGGTACAGCACGGGGTTAGATACAGAGTAAAACTCCCTCTACACTGTCCCAATCAAACACTCCTAGGGCAGGTACAGCACAGGGTTAGATCAAGAGTACAGCTCCCTCTACATGGTCCCCATCAAACACTCCCAGCGCAGGTACAGCATGGGGTTAGATTTAGAGTAAAGCTCCCTCTACACTTTCCCATCAAGCACTCTCACCACAGGTACAGCACGAGGTTAGATACAGAGTAAATCTCCCTCTAAACTGTCCCCATCAAACACTCCCAGAACAGTAACAGCACAGGGTTAGATACAGACTAAAGCTCCCTCTACACTGTCTCCATCATACACCGCCAGGACAGGTACAGCATGGGTTTAGATATAGAGTAAAACTCCCTCAACACTGTCCCCATCAACCACTCCTAGGTCAGGTACAGCACGGGGTTAGATACAAAGTAAAGCTCCCTCTGCACTGTCCCCATCAAACACTAGCAGGACAGATACAGCGCAGGGTTAGATACAGTGTAAAGCTCCATCTACACTGTCCCCATCAAACACTCCCAGGGCAGTTACAGCACGGGGTTAGATACAGAATAAAGCTCCCTCTACACTGTCCGCATCTAACGCTCCCAGCTCAGGTACAGCATGGGTTAGATACAGACTAAAGCTCCATCTACACTGTCCCCATCGAACACTCCCAGGACAGGAACAGCATGGGGTTTGATTTAGAGTAAAGCTCCCTCTATACTGTTCCCATCATACACTCCCAGAACAGGTACAGCACAGGTTTAGATACAGAGTAATCCTCCCTCTACTCTGTCCCCATTAAACACTCCCAGGACAGGTACAGCACGGGTTTAGATACTGAGTAAAACTCCATCTACACTGTCCCAATCAAACACTCCTAGGGCAGGTACCGCACAGGGTTACATACAAAGTAAAGCTCCCTCTACACGGTCCCCATCAAACACTCCCAGGACAGGTACAGAACAGGGTCACATACAGAGTAAAGCTCCCACTACACGGTCCCCATCAAGCACTCCCAAGACAGGTATAACACAGAGTTAGATACAGAGTAAAGCTCCCTCTACACTGTCCCTATCAAACACTCTCTGCGCAGGTACAGCATGGGGTTAGATTTAGAGTGAAGCTCCCTCTACAATGTCCCATCAAACACTCTCAGGACAGGTACAGCAAAGGGGTTAGATTCAGAGTAAAGCTCCCTCAACACTGTCCCCATCAAACGCTCCCAGGACAGGTATAGCACGGGGTTAAATATAGAGTAAAGCTCCTTCTACACTGTCCACATCAAACACTCCCAGTACAGGTATAGCAAAGGGGTTAGATTCAGAGTAAAGCTCCCTCAACACTGTCCCCATCAAACGCTCCCAGGACAGGTACAGCACAGGGTTAGATTCAGAGTAAAGCTCCCTCCACACTGTCTCCATCAATCACTCCCAGGGCTGGTAAAGCACAAGGTTAGATACAGAGTAAAGCTCCCTCTACACTGTCCCCATCAAACACTCCCAGGGCAGGTGCAGCACGAGGTTGGATATGGAGTAAAGCTCCCTCTATACTGTCCCCAACAAACACTCCCAGGACAGGTACAACAAAGGGTTAGATACAGAGTAAAGCTCCCTCTACACTCTCCCCGTCAAACACTCCCAGGACAGGTAAAGCAGGGAGAAAGATACGGAGTAGATCTCCCTCTACATTCTCCCCATCAAACACTCCCAGGTCAGGAACAGCACGTGGTTTGACACAGAGTAAAGCTGTAGAAGTAAAACAAACACTCTCTGGACAGGTAAAGAAAGTCGTTAGATACAGAGTAAGGCTCCCTCTACACTGTCCCATCAAACACTCTCAGGACAGGTACAGCACGTGGTTTAGTACAGAGTAAAGCTCTCTCTACACAGTCCCATCAAACACTCTCAGGACAGGTACAGCAGGGGGTTAGATTCAGAGTAAAGCTCCCTCAACACTGTCCCCATCAAACGCTCCCAGGGCAGGTACAGCACGGGGTTGATACAGAGTAAATCTCCCTCTACACCGTCCCCATCAAACACGACCAGGACAGGTAAAGCTCGGGGTTAGATTCAGAGTAAAGCTCCCTCAACACTGTCCCCATCAAACGCTCCCAAGACAGGAACAGCATGGGGTTAGATTCAGAGTAAAGCTCCCTCTACACTGTCCCCATCAAACACTCTCAGGACAGGTCCAGCACGGGGTTAGTTACAGATTAAAGATCCCTCTACGTTGTCCCATCAAACACTCCCAGTACAGGTATAGTACGGGGTTAGATACAGAGTAAAGCTCCCTCAACACTGTCCGCATCAAATGCTCCCAGGACAGGTACAGCACGGGGTTAGATTCAGAGAAAAGCTCCCTCTACACTGTCCCCATCAAACACTCCCAGGACAGGTACAGCACGGGGTTAGATTCAGAGAAAAGCTCCCTCTACGCTGTCCCCATCAAACACTCCCAGGGCAGGTACAGCACTGGGTTAGATACAGAATAAAGCTGCCTCTACACTGTCCCCATCAAACACTTCCAGGACAGGTAGAGCACGTGGTTAGATACAGAGTAAATCTTCCTCTACACTGTCCCCATCAAATATTCCCAGGGCAGGCACAGCATGGGGTTAAATACAGGGTAAAGATCCCTCTACACTGTCCCCATCTAACGCTCCCAGGACAGGTACAGCATGGGGTTAAATACAGGGTAAAGCTCCTTCTACACTATCCACATCAAACACTCCCAGGACAGGGACAGCACGGGGTTAAATACAGAGTAAAGCTCCCTCTACACTGTCCCCATCAAACACACTCAGCGCAGGTACGGCATGGGGTTAGATTTAGAGTAAAGCTCCCTCTACACTGTCCCATCAAACACTCTCAGGACAGATAGAGCACGGGGATAGATATAGAGTAAAGCTCCCTCTACACTGTCCCCATCAAACACCCCCAGTACAGGTATAGCACTGGGTTAAATTCAGAGTAAAGCTCCCTCAACACTGTACCCATCAAACGCTCCCAGGACAGGTACAGCATGGGGCTAGATTCAGAATAAAGCTCCCTCTACATCGTCCCCATCAAACACTCTCAGGGCAGGTACAGCACGGGGTTGATACAGAGTAAAGCTTTCCCTACACTGTCCCCATCAAACACTCCCAAGGCAGGAATAGCACACGGTTAGACACAGAGTAAAGCTCCCTCTACACCGTCCCCATCAAACACTCCCAGGACAGGTACAGCACGGGGTTAGATTCAGAGAAAAGCTCCCTCAACACTGTCCCCATCAAACGCTCCCAGGATAGGAACAGCATGGTGTTAGATTCAGTGTAAATCTCCCTCTGCACTGTCCCCATCAAACAATCTCAGGACAGGTACAGCACGGGGTTAGATACAGATTAAAGCTCCCTCTACGTTGTCCCATCAAACACTCCCAGTACAGGAATAGCATGGGGTTAGATTCAGAGTAAAACTCCCTCAACACTGTCCCCATCAAATGCTCCCAGGACAGGTACAGCACGGGGTTAGATTCAGAGTAAAGCTCCCTCTACACTGTCCCCATCAAACACTCCCAGGGCAGGTACAGCACAGGGTTAGATACAGAGTAAAGCTTGCTCTACGCTGTCCCCTTCAAACACTCCCAGGGAAGGTACAGCACAGGGTTAGATACAGAATAAAGCTGCCTCTACACTGTCCCCATCAAACACTTCCAGGACAGGTACAGCACGTGGTTAGATACAGAGTAAACTTTCCTCTACACTGTTCCCATCAGACGCTCCCAGGACAGGCACAGCATGGGGTTAAATACAGAGTAAAGCTGCCTCTACACTATCCCCATCAGACACTCCCAGGATAGGTACAGCATGTGGTTAGATTTAGAGTAAAGCTCCCTCTACACTGTCCCATCAAACACTCTCAGGACAGGTACAGCACTGGGTTATTTACAGACTAAAGCTCCCTCTACACTGTCCCAATAAAACACTCCCAGGACAGGTACAGCATGGGGTTAGATACAGAGTAAAACTCCCTCTACACTGTCCCAATCAAACACTCCCAGTACATGTATAGCACGGGGTTAGATTCATACTAAAGCTCCCTCAACACTGTCCCCATCAAAAGCTCCCAGGACAGGTACAGCACAGGGTTAGATTCAGAGTAAAGCTCCCTCTACATCGTCACCATCAGACACTCCCAGGGCAGGTACAGCACGGGGTTGATACAGAGTAAAGCTTTCCCTACACTGTCCCCATCAAACACTACCAGGGCAGGTACAGCACAGGGTTAGATAAAGAGTAAAGCTCCCTCTACACTGTCCCCATTAAACACTCCCAGGGCAGGTACAGCACGGGGTTAGATACAGAGTAAAGCTTTCTCTACACTGTCCCCATCAAACACTCCCAGGGCAGGTACAGCATAGGGTTAGATACAGAATAAAGCTCCCTCTACACTGTCCCCATCAAATACTTCCAGGACAGGTACAGCAAGGGGTTACATTCAGAGTAAAGCTCCCTCAACACTGTCCCCATCAAACGCTCCCAGGACAGGTACAGCATGGGGTTAGATTCAGAGTAAAGCTCCCTCTACACTGTCCCCATCAAACATTCTCAGGACAGGTACAGCTCGGGGTTAGATACAGATTAGAGCTCCCTCTACGTTGTCCCATCAAACACTCCTAGTACAGGTATAGCACGGGGTTAGATTCAGAGTAAAGCTCGCTCAACACTGTCCCCATCAAACGCTCCCAGGACAGGTACAGCACGGGGTAAGATTCAGAGTAAAGCTCCCTCTACATTGTCCCCATCAAACACTCCCAGGACAGGTACAGCACGTGGTTAGTTACAGAGTAAAGCTTCCTCTACACTTTCCCCATCAAATATTCCCAGGGCAGGTACAGCACGGGGTTAAATACAGAGTAAAGCTCCCTCTACACTATCCCCATCAAACACTCCCAGGACAGGTACAGCATGTGGTGAGATATAGAGTAAAGCTCCATCTACACTGTCCCCATCAAACACTCTCAGCGCAGGTACAGCATGGGGTTAGATACAGAGTAAAGCTACCTATACACTGTCCCATCAAACACTCTCAGGACAGGTACAGCATGGGGTTAGATTTAGAGTAAAGCTCCCTCTACACTGTCCCATCAAACACTGCCAGGACAGCAACAGCACAGGGTTAGATCCAGAGTAAAGCTCCCTCTACACTGTCTCCATCAAACACTCCCAGGGCTGGTACAGCACAAGGTTAGATACAGAGTAAAGCTCCCTCTACATCGTCGCCATCAAACACTCCCAGGGCAGGTACAGCACAGTGTTAGATACAGAGTAAAGCTTCCTCTACACTGTCCCCTTCAAACACTCCCAGGGCAGGTGCAGCACGAGGTTAGATATGGAGTAAAGCTCCTTCTATTGTCCCCATCAAACACTCCCAGGACAGGTACAACCAAGGGTTAGATACAGAGTAAAGCTCCCTCTACACTGTCCAAACAAACACTCTCTGGACAGGTAAAGCACGTGGTTAGATACAGAGTAAGGCTCCCTCTACACAGTCCCATCAAACACTCTCAGGACAGGTATAGCACGGGGTTAGATTCAGAGCAAAGCTCCCTCAACACTGTCCCCATCAAATGCTCCCAGGAAAGGTACAGCACGGGGTTAGATTCAGAGTAAAGCTCCCTCTACACTGTCCCCATCAAACACTCCCAGGGCAGGTACAGCACAGGTTTAGATACAGAATAAAGCTCCCTCTACACTGTCCACATCAAACACTTCCAGGACAGGTACAGCACGTATTTAGATACAGAGTAAAGCTCCCTCTACACTATCCACATCAAACACTCCCAGGACAGGTACAGCATGTGGTTAGATTTAGAGTAAAGCTCCCTCTACACTGTCCCCATCAAACACTCTCAGCGCAGGTACAGCATTGGGTTAGATTTAGAGTAAAGCTCCCTCTACACTGTCCCATCAAACACTCTCAGGACAGATACAGCACGTGGATAGATATAGAGTAAAGCTCCCTCTACACTGTCCCCATCAAACACTCCCAGTACAGGTACAGCATGGGGCTAGATTCAGAATAAATCTTCCTCTACATCGTCCCCATCAAACACTCTCAGGACAGGTACAGCATGGGGTTAAATACAGAGTAAAGCTCCCTCTACACTATCCCCATCAAACACTCCCAGGACAGGTACAGCATGTGGTTAGATTTAGAGTAAAGCTCCCTCTACACTGTCACGATCAAACACTCCCAGGACAGGTACAGCACGGGGTTAGGTTTAGAGTAAAGCTCCCTCTACTCTGTCCCCATCAAAGTCTCCCAGGGCAGGTACAGCACAGGGTTAGATACAGAGTAAAGCTCCCTCCACACCATCCCCATCAAACACTTCCAGGGCACGTACAGCAGTGGGTTAGATACAGAGTAAAGCTCCCTCTACACTGTCACGATCAAACACTCTCAGCGCAGGTACAGCATGGGGTTAGATTTAGAGTAAAGCTCCCTCTACACTGTCCCATCAAACACTCCCAGGACAGGTACAGCACGGGGTTAGATACAGAGTAAAACTTCCTCTACACTGTCCCAATCAAACACTCCTAGGACAGGTACAGCACAGGGTTAGATCAAGAGTAAAGCTCCCTCTACACGGTCCCCATCAAACACTCCCAGGACAGGTACAGAACAGAGTCACATACAGAGTAAAGCTCTCTCTACACTGTCCCCATCAGACACTCCCAAGACAGGTATAGCACAGGGTTAGATACAGAGTAAAGCTCCCTCTACACTGTTCCTATCAAACACTCCGAGGGCAGGTACAGCACGGGGTTAGATATAGAATAAAGGTCCCTCTACACTGTCCCCATCAAACACTCCCGGTACAGGTATAGCATAGGGTTAGATTCAGAGTAAAGCTGCCTCAACACTGTCCCCATCAAACGCTCCCAGGAAAGGTACAGCATGTTGTTAGATTCAGAGTAAAATTCCCTCTACACTGTCCCCATCAAACACTCCCAAGACAGGTATAGCACAGGGTTAGATACAGAGTAAAGTTCCCTCTACATCGTCCCCATCAAACACTCCCAAAACAGGTACAGCACAGGGTTACATACACAGTAAAGCTCCCTCTACACCGTCCCCATCAAACACTTCCAGGACAGGTACAGCACGGGGTTAGATTCAGAGTAAAGCTCCCTCATCACTGTCCCCATCAAACACTCTCAGGACAGGTACAGCACGGGGTTAGATACAGATTAAAGCTCCCTCTACGTTGTCCCATCAAACACTCCCAATACAAGTATAGCACGGGGTTAGATTCAGAGTAAAGCTCCATCAACACTGTCCCCATCAAATGCTCCCAGGACAGGTACAGCACGGGGTTAGATTCAGAGTAAAGCTCCCTCTACACTGTCCCCATCAAACACTCCCAGGGCAGGTACAGCACAGGTTTAGATACAGAATAAAGCTCCCTCTACACTGTCCCCATCAAACACTTCCAGGACAGGTACAGCACGTGGTTAGATACAGAGTTAAGGTTCCTCTATACTGTCCCCATCAAACATTCCCAGGGCATGTACAGCACGGGGTTAGGTACAGAGTAAAGCTCCCTCTATACTGTCCCCATCAAACGCTCCCAGGACAGGTACAGCATGGGGTTAAATACAGAGTAAAGCTCCCTCTACACTATCTCCATCATACACTCCCAGGATAGGTGCAGCACGTGGTTAGATTTAGAGTAAAGCTCCCTCTACACTGTCCACACCAAACACTCCCAGCGCAGGTACAGCATGGGGTTATATTTAGAGTAAAGCTCCCTCTACACTGTCCCGTCAAACACGCTCAGGACAGGTACAGCACGGGGTTAGATTTAGAGTAAAGCTCCCTCTACACTGTCCCATCAAGCACTCTCAGGACAGGTACAGCACGAGGTTAGATACAGAGTAAAGCTCCCTCTACACTGTCCCCATCAAACACTCCCAGGACAGCAACAGCACGGGGTTAGGTTTAAAGTAAAACTTCCACTATACTGTCCCCATCAAACACTCCCAGGGCACTTACAGCACGGGGTTAAATATAGAGTAAAGCTCCCTCTACACTGTCCCCATCAAACACTCCCAGGGCAGGTACAGCACGAGGTTAGATATGGATTAAAGCTCCCTCTATACTGTCCCCATCAGACACTCCCAGGTCATGTACAGCACATGGTTAGATACAAAGTAAGGCTCCCTCTACACTGTCCCATCAAACACTCTCAGGACAGGTACAGCACGGGGTTAGATAAAGAGTAAAGCTCCCTCCACACTGTCCCCATCAAACGCTCCCAGGACAGGTACAGCACGCGGTTAGATTTAGATTAAAGCTCCCTCTACACTGTCCACATCAAACACTCCCAGAACAGGTACAGCACGGGCTTCGATTTAGAGTAAAGCTCCCTTTACACTCTCCCATCAAACACTCTCAGGACAGGTACAGCACGGGGTTAGATACGGAGTAAAGCTCCCTATACACTGTCCTCATCAAACACTCCCAGGACAGCAACAGCACGGGGTTAGATAAAGAGTGAAGCTCCCTCTACACTGTCCCCATCAAAACTCCTAGGGCAGGTACAGCACAGGGTTAGATCGAGAGTAAAGCTCCCTCTACACTGTCCCCATCAAACACTCCCAGGACAGGTACAGCACAGGGTAAGATACAGAGTAAAGCACCCTCTGCACTGTCCCTTCAAACACTCCCAGGACAGGTACAGCACGGGGTTAGGTTTAGAGTAAAGCTCCCTCTACTCTGTCCCCATCAAAGTCTCCCAGGGCAGGTACAGCACAGGGTTAGATACAGAGTAAAGCTCCCTCCACACCATCCCCATCAAACACTTCCAGGGCACGTACAGCAGTGGGTTAGATACAGAGTAAAGCTCCCTCTACACTGTCACGATCAAACACTCTCAGCGCAGGTACAGCATGGGGTTAGATTTAGAGTAAAGCTCCCTCTACACTGTCCCATCAAACACTCCCAGGACAGGTACAGCACGGGGTTAGATACAGAGTAAAACTTCCTCTACACTGTCCCAATCAAACACTCCTAGGACAGGTACAGCACAGGGTTAGATCAAGAGTAAAGCTCCCTCTACACGGTCCCCATCAAACACTCCCAGGACAGGTACAGAACAGAGTCACATACAGAGTAAAGCTCTCTCTACACTGTCCCCATCAGACACTCCCAAGACAGGTATAGCACAGGGTTAGATACAGAGTAAAGCTCCCTCTACACTGTTCCTATCAAACACTCCGAGGGCAGGTACAGCACGTATTTAGATACAGAGTAAAGCTCCCTCTACACTATCCACATCAAACACTCCCAGGACAGGTACAGCATGTGGTTAGATTTAGAGTAAAGCTCCCTCTACACTGTCCCCATCAAACACTCTCAGCGCAGGTACAGCATTGGGTTAGATTTAGAGTAAAGCTCCCTCTACACTGTCCCATCAAACACTCTCAGGACAGATACAGCACGTGGATAGATATAGAGTAAAGCTCCCTCTACACTGTCCCCATCAAACACTCCCAGTACAGGTACAGCATGGGGCTAGATTCAGAATAAATCTTCCTCTACATCGTCCCCATCAAACACTCTCAGGACAGGTACAGCATGGGGTTAAATACAGAGTAAAGCTCCCTCTACACTATCCCCATCAAACACTCCCAGGACAGGTACAGCATGTGGTTAGATTTAGAGTAAAGCTCCCTCTACACTGTCACGATCAAACACTCCCAGGACAGGTACAGCACGGGGTTAGGTTTAGAGTAAAGCTCCCTCTACTCTGTCCCCATCAAAGTCTCCCAGGGCAGGTACAGCACAGGGTTAGATACAGAGTAAAGCTCCCTCCACACCATCCCCATCAAACACTTCCAGGGCACGTACAGCAGTGGGTTAGATACAGAGTAAAGCTCCCTCTACACTGTCACGATCAAACACTCTCAGCGCAGGTACAGCATGGGGTTAGATTTAGAGTAAAGCTCCCTCTACACTGTCCCATCAAACACTCCCAGGACAGGTACAGCACGGGGTTAGATACAGAGTAAAACTTCCTCTACACTGTCCCAATCAAACACTCCTAGGACAGGTACAGCACAGGGTTAGATCAAGAGTAAAGCTCCCTCTACACGGTCCCCATCAAACACTCCCAGGACAGGTACAGAACAGAGTCACATACAGAGTAAAGCTCTCTCTACACTGTCCCCATCAGACACTCCCAAGACAGGTATAGCACAGGGTTAGATACAGAGTAAAGCTCCCTCTACACTGTTCCTATCAAACACTCCGAGGGCAGGTACAGCACGGGGTTAGATATAGAATAAAGGTCCCTCTACACTGTCCCCATCAAACACTCCCGGTACAGGTATAGCATAGGGTTAGATTCAGAGTAAAGCTGCCTCAACACTGTCCCCATCAAACGCTCCCAGGAAAGGTACAGCATGTTGTTAGATTCAGAGTAAAATTCCCTCTACACTGTCCCCATCAAACACTCCCAAGACAGGTATAGCACAGGGTTAGATACAGAGTAAAGTTCCCTCTACATCGTCCCCATCAAACACTCCCAAAACAGGTACAGCACAGGGTTACATACACAGTAAAGCTCCCTCTACACCGTCCCCATCAAACACTTCCAGGACAGGTACAGCACGGGGTTAGATTCAGAGTAAAGCTCCCTCATCACTGTCCCCATCAAACACTCTCAGGACAGGTACAGCACGGGGTTAGATACAGATTAAAGCTCCCTCTACGTTGTCCCATCAAACACTCCCAATACAAGTATAGCACGGGGTTAGATTCAGAGTAAAGCTCCATCAACACTGTCCCCATCAAATGCTCCCAGGACAGGTACAGCACGGGGTTAGATTCAGAGTAAAGCTCCCTCTACACTGTCCCCATCAAACACTCCCAGGGCAGGTACAGCACAGGTTTAGATACAGAATAAAGCTCCCTCTACACTGTCCCCATCAAACACTTCCAGGACAGGTACAGCACGTGGTTAGATACAGAGTTAAGGTTCCTCTATACTGTCCCCATCAAACATTCCCAGGGCATGTACAGCACGGGGTTAGGTACAGAGTAAAGCTCCCTCTATACTGTCCCCATCAAACGCTCCCAGGACAGGTACAGCATGGGGTTAAATACAGAGTAAAGCTCCCTCTACACTATCTCCATCATACACTCCCAGGATAGGTGCAGCACGTGGTTAGATTTAGAGTAAAGCTCCCTCTACACTGTCCACACCAAACACTCCCAGCGCAGGTACAGCATGGGGTTATATTTAGAGTAAAGCTCCCTCTACACTGTCCCGTCAAACACGCTCAGGACAGGTACAGCACGGGGTTAGATTTAGAGTAAAGCTCCCTCTACACTGTCCCATCAAGCACTCTCAGGACAGGTACAGCACGAGGTTAGATACAGAGTAAAGCTCCCTCTACACTGTCCCCATCAAACACTCCCAGGACAGCAACAGCACGGGGTTAGGTTTAAAGTAAAACTTCCACTATACTGTCCCCATCAAACACTCCCAGGGCACTTACAGCACGGGGTTAAATATAGAGTAAAGCTCCCTCTACACTGTCCCCATCAAACACTCCCAGGGCAGGTACAGCACGAGGTTAGATATGGATTAAAGCTCCCTCTATACTGTCCCCATCAGACACTCCCAGGTCATGTACAGCACATGGTTAGATACAAAGTAAGGCTCCCTCTACACTGTCCCATCAAACACTCTCAGGACAGGTACAGCACGGGGTTAGATAAAGAGTAAAGCTCCCTCCACACTGTCCCCATCAAACGCTCCCAGGACAGGTACAGCACGCGGTTAGATTTAGATTAAAGCTCCCTCTACACTGTCCACATCAAACACTCCCAGAACAGGTACAGCACGGGCTTCGATTTAGAGTAAAGCTCCCTTTACACTCTCCCATCAAACACTCTCAGGACAGGTACAGCACGGGGTTAGATACGGAGTAAAGCTCCCTATACACTGTCCTCATCAAACACTCCCAGGACAGCAACAGCACGGGGTTAGATAAAGAGTGAAGCTCCCTCTACACTGTCCCCATCAAAACTCCTAGGGCAGGTACAGCACAGGGTTAGATCGAGAGTAAAGCTCCCTCTACACTGTCCCCATCAAACACTCCCAGGACAGGTACAGAACAGGGTAAGATACAGAGTAAAGCACCCTCTGCACTGTCCCTTCAAACACTCCCAGGACAGGTACAGCACGGGGTTAGGTTTAGAGTAAAGCTCCCTCTACTCTGTCCCCATCAAAGTCTCCCAGGGCAGGTACAGCACAGGGTTAGATACAGAGTAAAGCTCCCTCCACACCATCCCCATCAAACACTTCCAGGGCACGTACAGCAGTGGGTTAGATACAGAGTAAAGCTCCCTCTACACTGTCACGATCAAACACTCTCAGCGCAGGTACAGCATGGGGTTAGATTTAGAGTAAAGCTCCCTCTACACTGTCCCATCAAACACTCCCAGGACAGGTACAGCACGGGGTTAGATACAGAGTAAAACTTCCTCTACACTGTCCCAATCAAACACTCCTAGGACAGGTACAGCACAGGGTTAGATCAAGAGTAAAGCTCCCTCTACACGGTCCCCATCAAACACTCCCAGGACAGGTACAGAACAGAGTCACATACAGAGTAAAGCTCTCTCTACACTGTCCCCATCAGACACTCCCAAGACAGGTATAGCACAGGGTTAGATACAGAGTAAAGCTCCCTCTACACTGTTCCTATCAAACACTCCGAGGGCAGGTACAGCACGGGGTTAGATATAGAATAAAGGTCCCTCTACACTGTCCCCATCAAACACTCCCGGTACAGGTATAGCATAGGGTTAGATTCAGAGTAAAGCTGCCTCAACACTGTCCCCATCAAACGCTCCCAGGAAAGGTACAGCATGTTGTTAGATTCAGAGTAAAATTCCCTCTACACTGTCCCCATCAAACACTCCCAAGACAGGTATAGCACAGGGTTAGATACAGAGTAAAGTTCCCTCTACATCGTCCCCATCAAACACTCCCAAAACAGGTACAGCACAGGGTTACATACACAGTAAAGCTCCCTCTACACCGTCCCCATCAAACACTTCCAGGACAGGTACAGCACGGGGTTAGATTCAGAGTAAAGCTCCCTCATCACTGTCCCCATCAAACACTCTCAGGACAGGTACAGCACGGGGTTAGATACAGATTAAAGCTCCCTCTACGTTGTCCCATCAAACACTCCCAATACAAGTATAGCACGGGGTTAGATTCAGAGTAAAGCTCCATCAACACTGTCCCCATCAAATGCTCCCAGGACAGGTACAGCACGGGGTTAGATTCAGAGTAAAGCTCCCTCTACACTGTCCCCATCAAACACTCCCAGGGCAGGTACAGCACAGGTTTAGATACAGAATAAAGCTCCCTCTACACTGTCCCCATCAAACACTTCCAGGACAGGTACAGCACGTGGTTAGATACAGAGTTAAGGTTCCTCTATACTGTCCCCATCAAACATTCCCAGGGCATGTACAGCACGGGGTTAGGTACAGAGTAAAGCTCCCTCTATACTGTCCCCATCAAACGCTCCCAGGACAGGTACAGCATGGGGTTAAATACAGAGTAAAGCTCCCTCTACACTATCTCCATCATACACTCCCAGGATAGGTGCAGCACGTGGTTAGATTTAGAGTAAAGCTCCCTCTACACTGTCCACACCAAACACTCCCAGCGCAGGTACAGCATGGGGTTATATTTAGAGTAAAGCTCCCTCTACACTGTCCCATCAAACACGCTCAGGACAGGTACAGCACGGGGTTAGATTTAGAGTAAAGCTCCCTCTACACTGTCCCATCAAGCACTCTCAGGACAGGTACAGCACGAGGTTAGATACAGAGTAAAGCTCCCTCTACACTGTCCCCATCAAACACTCCCAGGACAGCAACAGCACGGGGTTAGGTTTAAAGTAAAACTTCCACTATACTGTCCCCATCAAACACTCCCAGGGCACTTACAGCACGGGGTTAAATATAGAGTAAAGCTCCCTCTACACTGTCCCCATCAAACACTCCCAGGGCAGGTACAGCACGAGGTTAGATATGGATTAAAGCTCCCTCTATACTGTCCCCATCAGACACTCCCAGGTCATGTACAGCACATGGTTAGATACAAAGTAAGGCTCCCTCTACACTGTCCCATCAAACACTCTCAGGACAGGTACAGCACGGGGTTAGATAAAGAGTAAAGCTCCCTCCACACTGTCCCCATCAAACGCTCCCAGGACAGGTACAGCACGCGGTTAGATTTAGATTAAAGCTCCCTCTACACTGTCCACATCAAACACTCCCAGAACAGGTACAGCACGGGCTTCGATTTAGAGTAAAGCTCCCTTTACACTCTCCCATCAAACACTCTCAGGACAGGTACAGCACGGGGTTAGATACGGAGTAAAGCTCCCTATACACTGTCCTCATCAAACACTCCCAGGACAGCAACAGCACGGGGTTAGATAAAGAGTGAAGCTCCCTCTACACTGTCCCCATCAAAACTCCTAGGGCAGGTACAGCACAGGGTTAGATCGAGAGTAAAGCTCCCTCTACACTGTCCCCATCAAACACTCCCAGGACAGGTACAGCACAGGGTAAGATACAGAGTAAAGCACCCTCTGCACTGTCCCTTCAAACACTCCCAGGACAGGTACAGCACGGGGTTAGGTTTAGAGTAAAGCTCCCTCTACTCTGTCCCCATCAAAGTCTCCCAGGGCAGGTACAGCACAGGGTTAGATACAGAGTAAAGCTCCCTCCACACCATCCCCATCAAACACTTCCAGGGCACGTACAGCAGTGGGTTAGATACAGAGTAAAGCTCCCTCTACACTGTCCCTATCAAACACTCCCAGTACAGGTACAGCACGGGGTTAGATACAGCGTAAAGCCCCCTCTACACTATCCCCATCAAACACTCCCAGGACATGTGCAGCACGGGGTTAGGTTTAGTGTAAAACTCCCTCTATACTGTCCCCATCAAACACTCCCAGGGCAGTTACAGCACGGTGTTAAATATAGAGTAAAGCTCCCTCTACACTGTCCCCATCAAACACTCCCAGGGCAGGTACAGCACGGAGTTAGATATACAGTAAAGCTCCCTCTACACTGTCCCCATCAAACACTCCCAGTACAGGTATAGCACGGGGTTACATACAGAGTAAAGCTCCCTCTACACTGTCCCCATCAAACACATCCAGGACAGGTACAGCATGGGGTTAGATTCAGAGTAAAGCTCCCTCTACACTGTCCCCATCAAACGCTCCCAGGACATGTACAGCACTGGGTTAGATACAGAGTAAAGCTTCCACTACACTGTCCCCATCAAACATTCCCAGGGCAGGTACAGCACAGGGTTAGATAGAGAGTATAGCTCCCTCTGCACTGTCCCTTCAAACACTCCCAGGACAGGTACAGCACCGGGTTAGGTTTAGAGTAAAGCTCCCTCTACACTGTCCTCATCAAACACTCCCAGGGCAGTTACAGCATGGGGTTAGACATAGAGTAAAGCTCCCTCTACACTGTCTCCATCAAACACTGCCAGGGCACGTACAGCACGGGGTTAGATACAGAATAAAGCTCCCTCTACACTGTCCCCATCAAACGCTCCCAGCTCAGGTACAGCACGGGGTTAGATACAGACTAAAGCTCCCTCTATTCTGTCCCCATCAAAGTCTCCCAGGGCAGGTACAGCACAGGGTTAGATACAGAGTAAAGCTCCCTCCACACCGTCCCCATCAAACACTTCCAGG
Organism: Cetorhinus maximus; assembly: GCF_964194155.1. NCBI lineage: Eukaryota > Metazoa > Chordata > Chondrichthyes > Lamniformes > Cetorhinidae > Cetorhinus > Cetorhinus maximus. Next base: position 60,340 of record NW_027596746.1, on the reverse strand, counting down.
GCACGTACAGCAGTGGGTTAGATACAGAGTAAAGCTCCCTCTACACTGTCCCCATCAAACACTCCCAGTACAGGTACAGCACGGGGTTAGATACAGCGTAAAGCCCCCTCTACACTATCCCCATCAAAAACTCCCAGGACATGTGCAGCACGGGGTTAGGTTTAGTGTAAAACTCCCTCTATACTGTCCCCATCAAACACTCCCAGGGCAGTTACAGCACGGTGTTAAATATAGAGTAAAGCTCCCTCTACACTGTCCCCATCAAACACTCCCTGGGCAGTTACAGCATGGGGTTAGATATAGAGTAAAGCTCCCTCTACACTGTCCTCATCAAACGCTTTCAGCACAGGTACAGCACGGGGTTAGATACAGACTAAAGCTCCATCTACACTATCACCATCGAACGCTCCCAGGACAGGAACAGCACGGGGTTAAATTTAGAGTAAAGCTCCCTCTACACTCTCCCCAACAAACAGTCCCAGGGCAGGTACAGCACGAGGTTAGATATGGAGTAAAGCTCCCTCTATACTGTCCCCATCAAACACTCCCAGGACAGGTACAGCACAGGGTTAGATACAGAGTAAAGCTCCCTCTACATCGTCCCGATCAAACACTCCCAGGGCAGGTACAGCACAAGATTAGATACAGAGTAAAGCTTCCTCTACACCCTCCCCATTAAACACTCCCAGGACAGGTAAAGCACGGAGTAAGATACAGAGTTGAGCTCCCTCTACACTCTCCCCATCAAACACTCTCAGGACAGGTACAGCACGGGCTTAGATAAAGAGTAAAGCTCCTTCAACACTGTCCCATCAAACACTCCCAGGGCAGGTACAGCACGGGGTTAGATTTAGAGTAAAGCTCCCTTTACACTCTCCCATCAAACACTCCCAGGGCAGGTACAGCAGGGGGTTAGATACAGAGTAAAGCTCCCTCTACACTGTACCCATCAAACACTCCCAGTACAGGTACAGCACGGGGTTAGATACAGAGTAAAGCTCCCTCTACACTGTCCCCATCAAACACTCCCAGGACCAGTAAAGCACGGAGTTAGATACAGAGTAGAGCTCCCTCTACACTGTCCCCATCAAACACTCCCAGATCAGGTACAGCACGTGGTTAGACACAGAGTAAAGCTCCCTCTACACTGTCCCAACAAACACTCTCAGTACATGTACAGCACGTGGTTAGATACAAAGTAAGGCTCCCTCTACACTGTCCCATCAAACACTCTCAGGACAGGTACAGCACGTGGTTTAGTACAGAGTAAAGCTCCCTCTACACAGTCCCATCAAACACTCCCAGGACAGGTACAGCACGCGGTTTGATTTAGATTAAAGCTGCCTCTACACTGTCCCCATCAAACACTCCCAGGACAGGTACAGCACGCGGTTAGATTTAGAGCAAAGCTCCCTTTACACTCTCCCATCAAACACTCTCAGGACAGGTACAGCACGGGGTTAGATACAGAGTAAAGCTCCCTATACACTGTCCCCATCAAAACTCCTAGGGCAGGTACAGCACAGCGTTAGATCGAGAATAAAGCTCCCTCTACACTGTCCCCATCAAACACTCCCAGGACAGGTACAGCACAGGGTAAGATACAGAGTAAAGCTCCCGCTACACCGTCCCCATCAAACACTCCCAAGACAGGTATAGCACAGGGTTAGATACAGAGTAAAGCTCCCTCTACACTGTCCCCATCAAACACTCCCAGGGCAGGTACAGCACAGAGTTAGATATACAGTAAAGCTCCCTCTACACTGTCCCCATCAAACACTCCCAGTACAGGTATAGCACAGGGTTAGATACGGAGTAAAGCTCCCTCTACACTGTCCCCATCAAACACTCCCAGGACAGGTACAGCATGGGGTTAGATTCAGAGTAAAGCTCCCTCTACACTGTCCCCATCAAATGTTCCCTGCTCAGGTACAGCACGGGGTTAGATACAGACTAAAGCTCCCTATACTCTGTCCCCATCAAACTCTCCCAGGGCAGGTACAGCACAGGGTTAGATACAGAATAAAGCTCCCTCTACACTGTCCCCATCAAATGTTCCCTGCTCAGGTACAACACGGGGTTAGATACAGACTAAAGCTCCCTATACTCTGTCCCCATCAAACTCTCCCAGGGCAGGTACAGCACAGGGTTAGATACAGAGTAAAGCTCCCTCTACACCGTCCCCATCAAACACTTCCAGGGCACGTACAGCAGGGGGTTAGATACAGAGTAAAGCTCCCTCTACACTGTCCCCATCAAACACTCCCAGTACAGGTACAGCACGGGGTTAGATACAGCGTAAAGCTCCCTCTACACTGTCCCCATCAAACACTCCCAGGACATGTGCAGCACGGGGTTGGATCAGAGTAAAGCTTCCTCTACACTGTCCCCATCAAATGGTCGCAGGGACGAATATTTCTCACTCCACAAGCCTGTCTTGTACCCCCAGGACTACATGTGTGTGCAGATTGTTTATTGGACAGGAGATTCTCACCATATTCCAGGTAAACTCCACGAGTGGCCGGGCCAGCAGGAATGCATCAGTAATCATCTTGCCATCCAGGTCTGGGAAGACTGTGGCTAATCCCGATCCCACATTGTGAACAACCATATCCTGATGATGGGGAGAGGAACTCTTGTTATTAACAAGCAGAATGATATTCATATCACACTGCCACTGGGCGGCAGTCATCATAGGGGATGGAAATCGAGTGCAATCAGGGGCAGACGTAGGAGAGAAGAAGAGATTGATAGAGGAGAAAGGCAGAGTAGAGTGCAGTGAATGGATTTGATGGGTGCGAGAAAGGAGGGAAAAGAGAAAGGAGTGAAGGAGGGGAAAGAGTGCAGAGAAAGGGGAAAGAGCTTGGGAGAGCGAAAAGAGAGAAGAAGGAGGGAAGAGAGAGATGCAGGAGGAGAGAGAGTGGGTGAGAGAGAGAGGGAGTGGTCAGAGAGAAAGGGGAGGAGAGATGAACAGGAGAGAGAAAGCAGAGAAGAAAGATAGGAGGAGAGGGAGAGGGTTGACCACACTGGCCTCCTCCAACGCCTCTCCACTGGCGTCCATCTGGGTTGGGACTGCTCTTAACTGGTTCCATTAAGTAATAGGAGCAGGAGTAGGCCATTCAGTCCATCTAGCACGCTTCAGCAGTCAGATCATGGCTGATCTGATTGTGACCTGAACTCTACTTTCCTGCCTGTCCCCCCATCCCTTGTTGTCTAACTCAGCCTTGAATATATTCAATGAGCCAGCATCCACTGCTCCCTGGGGAAGAGAATTCCAAAGTCTAACAACCCTCCGAAAGAAGAAATTGCTCCTCATCTCCCTCTTAAATGGGAGAGCCCTTGTTCTGAAACTGTGCCCCCCCACCCAGTTCTAGATTCTCCCATGAGGGGAAACAATTTCTCAGCATTGACCCTGTCCAGCACCCTCAGAATCTTATATGTTTCAATAAGATCACGTCTCATTCTTCTAAACTCCAATGAATATAATCCCAACCTGCTTAACCTTTCCTCATAAGACAAACCCCTTTCATCCCAGGAATCAGCCTAGTCAACCTCCTCTAAGCCACTCCCACTGCAAGTATATCCCTCCTTAAATAAGGAGACCAAAACTGTGCACAGTAATCTGTTCTGTGATGGTCCTTCTATCTTAGAGTCTAGATGTGAGACTAGGTTAGTAGACAGACTGTAGACATACTCTGGTATCTGTTTCACATTGTTAATACTGCATTTCAACAGGTTACAGAGTAGGCACTTTGTCCCTAGGCATGATTGCAACCTCTCTCTTGCGAGAGAAAGTCTAACATGGGTGACTGATGCTGCTGGTACATCATGATCTACATCGCATATTAGCATATCCCATCTGCTAACTGTTTATACCCCCCTCCCTCCCCAAATATGCTATCCTATTTTCAACAACATAAAACTATGTCTTTAACTATTTACATTACATTTCTGTACCTCCCTTTTCACAACTACGATTCTACCCAACTCCAACTCTTACTCTTCCCCTCCCCGAGTCACAGTCCTGGGGTTTTCAATCTCCCTCAGTATTCTCAGCCCTTTGTGGAGACATCTTGGTGACTTGAGGGCTTTTCCCAGCATCTGGTAGGACACCATGATCTGCAGAATAGGACAGCAGTTGATCAGCATTGCTGTCAGCATAGCTGGGAAGCTGAGTGTAGGTTGTAGGATGTCTGAACTACAAGGACAACAAAGACTTTACAACAAAAGACTGACCCAAAAGAGAAGACTGGAGAGAAGCGACCTTTGGACTCTCTGGGACTGGAAGAGAAGAATCAGGGAACTTGTTGCTCCCTCGAAGGACTCTAGGAAGAAGCTTCAGAAGAGGAATGATCTTCAACTCCAGGGAAGACTTTCACAGCTGTGTCATCAACTTTTTAAAAATTCTATCATGGGGTGTAGATGTTGCTGGCTGGGCCAGCATTTATTGCCCATACCTAATTGCCCTTGAGAAGGTGGTGATGAGCTACCTTCTTGAACTGCTGCAGTCCATGTGGTGTAGGTACACCCACAGTGCTGCTAGGGAGGGAGTTCCAGGATTTTGACCCAGCGACAATGAAGGAACAACGATATATTTCCAAGTCAGGATGGTGAGTGACTTGGAGGGTAACTTCCAGGTGGTGGTGTTCCCATCTATCTGTTGCCCTTGTCCTTCTAGGTGGTAGTGGTCGTGGGTTTGGAAGGTGCTGTCGAAGGAGCCTTGGTGAATTCCTGCAGTGCATCTTGTAGATGGTACACACTGCTGCTACTGTGTGTCGGTGGTGGAGGGAGTGAATGTGGATGTGGTGCCAATCAAGCGGGGCTGCTTTGTCCTGGATGGTGTCCAGCTTCTTGAGTGTTGAGGGAGCTGCACTCATCCAGGCAAGTGGGGAGTATTCCATCACACTCCTGACTTGTGCCTTGTAGATGGTGGACAGGTTTTGGGGAGTCAGGAGGTGAGTTACTCATCGCAGGATTCTTAGCCTCTGACCTGCTCTTGTAGCCACAGTATTTATATGGCTAGTCCAGTTCAGTTTCTGGTCAATGGTAACCCCCAGGATGGTGATAGTGGGGGATTCAGCAATGGTAATGGCAATGAGTATTGAGGGGCGAAGGTTGGATTCTCTCTTGTTGGAGATGGTCATTGCCTGGCACTTGTGTGGCGCGAATGTTACTTTTCACTTGTCAGCCCAAGCCTGGATATTGTCCAGGTCTAGCTGCATTTGGACATGGACTGTTGTATCAAGGAGTGAAAAGGTAATGAAGATCTGAGATTTCAATGAACTTAGACAACGAAGGAAATAAATGACTGAGTTCCTGTAATACTGTCAGGAAAAGAAGAAGAGATGATTTCCCAATGATATTCAGGGAGGGCTGTCTACTTTCTGTAGGCAGTGGTCAGGCAGCCACACTTCTCTCTGCATGAGACTGCTCCACTCCAGGCAATGGGAAGAATTGCTGAGACTATGGAGACAAGACAGCCTCATCTTCTGTAATGAAAGGAATTTCCTGTGGACAATAAACTCGGGGACAGGTGCTTCAGAACTGCTAAAGATTCTGCTGCATTGTCTGCGCTGACCTCCAGCTCTGGAGGGAGGACCCTCAGCTGGGACTGAAGTACGGGTGTCAATTGACTTTCAGCCCTGGGCGGTACCAGCTCTTGAGTCGTGTGATCCTCTATGGACTCTGACCTGGACTCAGATAAAGCATCCTCTGTGGAAAACTCTTCACGGACAACAGGAGATAAAGTAAACAATACATTGGAAAATTCAGTGGAACTAAGATCAGAATGCTGCTCAGGCACTAAAAGCACAACTGATTCTTCTAAAAAAACAAGAGACTTCATTCGGCGTATCCATCAACAGGAAGGACGAATCACCCTCTAGGACCTCAACCTCCAGGAGGTCACTCAGTGCTGCCAGGGATTCTTCCTCATTACTCTCCAGGAAGAGTCAATTTAAGTCCAGCAGGTCCTCCATGGGGATGGTCACCTTCTGCTGCAGTGCCTTCTGTCTCCACCACCTCAAGAAGAACTGAGAGATTCATAACTTCACTCTCCACCCGGGGTCTAGTGGATGGTGTCTCTGTGAAAGAAAGGAGCTTGCTGCTGAGTGTATAAACTTCCTCACCTTCTGAAGGCTGAAGTTCCTCTGCTTTTAAATGTCACAAAACTATCATATTGTTCATAATATTATTGTGGGATATTGTAAAGTAGGCTTATGGTGTGTGGTTCTGTGTGTGTTAATTAAATTAGACTGGAAGGTTTAACTTATAAAAAGAGTTAGGTGTAAAAAGGCATTTGAAATGAGTGCGAGTAAGACAGTGAATTTCTAATGAGAGTTTTATGACTGTAAGCAAACAAGAAAAAGCTAATGAAAAACCCCAAAGGTCCCAAGCAGACCTTTTTTTCACTCATTGGATGTGAGTGTTGCTGGCATTCTTGCCCATCCCTAATTTAAGAGTCAGCCACGTTGCTGGGTCTGGAGTCACATGTAGGCCAGACCCTAAATGCCATTAGTGAACCAGATGGGTTTTTACAACAACTGACAATGGTTTCAGATTTTTATTGAATTCAAATTTCACCACCTGCTGTGGTGGGATTCAAACCCAGGTTCCCAGAGCATTCCCCTGAATTACTAGTCAGTGACAATACCACTATGCCACCCCCTTCTAGTCATAGGAAGAAAAGGAACCTGGAAAAGGTCCTGTTCTGTGGAAGTGAAAGTAAGGAACAGAGAGAAGGCTCCAAGTTTCAAGTTTAAAGGAAGCAGATTTAAAGTGAAAGGCTGAAGGTCTGTAACTCTTTTCTATGGGCGTGTGAAGCAGTGTTACTGTTGACAGCTGAGTCAGTGAGAGAGAGTGTGTGGAAGACTTCTTGTGTGCATGTGGTGAACAGGGAAGAGGAACATCAGAAGGAGAGTTCGAAACCCTGGAAGTGGACCCTTGTAGAAGGTGTCTGAGTGAAAGCATCAGTTTGGGAGAAGATTCCAAGGTCCTGGAGAGTGGAGATTGGGATCCCTCGTGTGAAGGATGGAATTCAGTGAGACTGGTTGGTTCATGGTGTGACAAGCGTCTGGAGGGGGGAGTTGAGGAGAGATCTATAGCATCCAGTTGAGGTGGCATCTGTCATTTGGTTTCAGAGTGTGGTGTGTCTGACCACAGGGCCATAGGTTTACATGGACTGTGTACTTACTGTGAACATTAGAGTATAAGATAGTTTTTGTAACTTGTGTTATCCTTACAAATCTGTATGTATCTGTAAAGGTATAGTTGCGGGAGAAGGAGTATTGTAATATAATTCATCTTTTCTTGTTGAATAAATGTTATATGCTTTTGTTAAAAGTTCATGAGCTGACTCCTGTGCTTGTGTTCAGTAGCTACTCTCCATTTATCAAAACAAACAAATAAAAGTTAGGCTCTATCAAGCTGGGATCCACCCTGGGATCAGGCTTGTCCAGGGGTAACCTCAGCTGGGGATTATAACATAAATAAAACATTAAAGGCTATTGAATGAAAGACCGTGAGTTGTTCAACTGATGAGCATCATCTGGTTTGTCCAGGATTGCTACAAGAATGCCAACATCACCACTCAGTGGGGATGTATGTTGATTGTGAAGAACATAGGGAGAATCAACAATCTGTTGCCCCTTGTAGCTGAGAGGAGCAATAATCCTGCCTTTGATCAGAAGGTCAATGCTGCCTGGACCTTGGGACTTGATGTCTGATGGACGAAGAGCCATTGGCTGAAGCCAGTCGAGGTGATCTGTTAATATGTTAAAAGAAGCTCCAGTACTGATGTTAGAAGAAGTATTGAAGCCTTGATCTTGTACCATATCTGACCATAGTCTGGATTAAGACTATCTACTTCCCCTAGGAACTCTGTAGGGCCGTCGTTTTCTGGACTTCTATTTCTTGGAGTGATTGTGCTTCATTAATATTTTCTGCTCTTTGACTTTGATTAAAATAGTTGGGTTTGCAGAAATTCTCAATGTCTAAATCTGCCACATTGGCAACGATCCACCCCCGCTGCTGGGCAGTCTCAGCGTCCGTGCTGGGTTTCCACTCCACAACACCAGCATCTCAAAATGGTTGCTGGTGTGGCCTTTTGCCTGTTTGGCGGGCGCTCTTGTGGGTGGGGCTGCTGCCTGTAGGCCTACCCAATCTACAGAGTCATGTGAAGCCTTGGAGTCACCCCAAATTATAGCCAGTTAAAGTCTCTAATCTCGACCTGCCTCACAAACTGGACACCTGATCCAATGTAAGATCATCTTTGGTCTGTAGAAAGTCAGAGTTTTTCATCCTGAACACCCATGACTCCGTGATCATGGATTAGCCGGTCCTTCAGCGCCCTGATCTTTGAGAGCTGCTGTCATAGTTTTCTTCACTCTGTGGTTTCTTCGATAACACTGATGTGTCTTTTGCATCAATGTCCCCATCGCTGCCACCATGTACTGCAATTGGTTCTTCTCTCTTGGACTCCAGGCATGGGATTTGGTTCTTAGACAGACTGTAGATATACTCTGATATCTGCTTAACACTTGTTTATTAGTACTCCATCTAAACAGGTTACAGTGGGCATTTTACTCCTAGACATGATTCCAACCCCCCTCTCTCTCAAGAGTCTAACACAAGACTCATCGATGTCAGTGATACATCATCATCTACGTCATATATTAGCATATCCCATCTGTTAACCCTTTATACTACACTCTGGAGGCGGTTGCACTAGTGCCCTGTAAACTGCAGCAATACTTTCCTCCTTTTTATATTCCATCGCCCTTGCAATAAACACCAACATTCATTTGCCATCCTAATTGCCGTACCTGCATTCTAGCTTCTTGTTATTCATGTACCAAGACACCCAGATCCCTCAGTTAGTTACTGATTCCTGCAGTCCCTCCCCATTTAAATAACATGCTGCTTTTCCATTCTTCCTGCTAAGATAGACCAGCTCACATTATACTCTATCTGTTAATTTTTCCCCCCATTCACTTAACCCCTATCTATATCCCTTTGCAAACTCTATTGTCCTCTTCACAACTTGCTTTCCTACCTATCTTTGTCAATTTGCAATCTAAGCAAATTTGGCTACAATACACTGGGTCCCTTCATCCAAGTCACCGACATAAATTGTAAATAGTTCAGGCCCCAGCACTGATCCCTGTGGCACTCCAGCCAAGCTGAAATGGCCCCTTCTCCCAGTCCTCTGCTTCCTGCTAGCCAACCAATCATCTAACCCACGCTAATATATCACCCCAACACCCATCTGCTGTAGTAACGTTTTATGTGGCATCTTATCAAATGCCTTTTGGAACTAGAAACCCAAATACACCACATCTATTGGTTCCCCTTTATCCAATCCACTTGTTACACCCTCAAAAACTCTAATAAATTAGTCAAACACGATTTCCCCTTCACAAAACCATGTTAACTCTAACTGATTGTATTCTGGTTTTCTAAATGTCCTGTTACTACCTCTTTAATACTGGATTCAAGCATTTTCTCAATGACAGATGCTAGACTAATGGGCCTATGGTCTCCTGCTTTCTGTCTCCCTGATTTCTTGAATAGTGGTGCTACATTTGTGATTTTCCAATCTTTCAGGAATCTAGGGAATTTTGGAAGATTACAATCAATGCACCCGGTATCTCTGCAACCATCTGTTAAGACCTAGGATGCAGGCCATCAGGTCCAGGGGGCTTGTCAGCCTTTAATCTCAATAATTTTCCCAGTACCTTTTCTCTAGTGATTGTGATTATTTTAAGTTACTCCCTCCCTTTTCCCTCTGGATTTTCAACTATTGTTGGTGTCCCACATTCTCCCCTCCATAAACTTGAGGCCACCCAAATCTCTGCTGCCTGTGTCCGAACTCACACTGAGTCCTGTTCCCCTATCACCCCCTGTGCTCACTGACCTACACTGGCTCCTCGTCAAACAACGTCTCAATTTTAAAATTCTCCTCCTCGTTATCAAATCCCTCCATGACCTCTCCCCTCCCTATCTCTGTAATCGCCTCCAGCCCCACAATCCCCCCACCGGAGATCCTCTAATTCCAGCCTCTTGAACTTTCCCGATTTTAATCACTCCACCATTGGCGGCCATGCCTTCATCTGCCTGGGCCCCAAGCTCTGGAATTCCCTCCCTAAACCTCTCCACCTCACTCTCCTCCTTTAAGACACTCCTTAAAACCTACCTCTCTGACCACCGGCCTTGATATCTCCTCATGTGGCTCGGCATCAAACTTTGTTTTATAATGTTCCTGTGAAGCTCATTGCTATGGTTCATTATATTAAAGGTGCTATGGAAATATAATCTGTTGCTGAAGAGAGAGAGAACAAGAGAAAAGAGAGAAGAGAGAGAGAGATAAGAGAGAAAGAGAGAGAGAGAAAGAGAGAGAGAGAGCAGGGCGCATGGAGAGCAGAGGCAGAGATGAGGCTGGGGCAGGGAGGAGACAGGAGAGAGCGGGACTTACCTGTCTGAAAACAATGTTGAAAGGGAAAACCTCAAAGAAAAAATCACTGGTGAATGGCAGCATCTCCTCCTCATCAGTGTCCTCTTTCTGGATGTAACGATAGGCCGAGTTATCAAAGTTCAACCTAGTCAGGGAAATACCAGCCAAAGAAAATGAAAGAAGGTTCAAAACCAAATCATCGCATCTATGTTCTGCCGAAGGGCCGTGAAGGCTCGAAACGTTAACTGATTTCTTCTCCACCGATGCTGCCAGACCTGCTGAGTTTTTCCAGGTAATTCTGTTTTTGTTTTGGATTTCCAGCATCCGCAGTAGCTTTTAGCTTTTTGTTTTCATCGCATCTAACATGGAAATGAGGCGAGAAACAGAAAGAGAGAGAGAGGGGGGAGGGGGGAGGAGGCAAGAGAGAGAAGGCACAAGACAGAGAAAGAGAGATAGAGAGAAATAGAGAGAAAGAGCGCATGAGAAAGAGGGAGAGAGAGAAAAGGAACAAGAGAGAAAGCGACAGAGAGATGGTGTGAAAGAGGGAGAAGGCAAAAAGAAGAGAGAGACAGGGCACGCAAGAGAAACTGGGAGTGAGAGAGAGAGGATTTGCGTGTGTGAGAGAAAGGGAGAGACAGGCAGTGTGTGTGTGTGTGTTTGTGGGTATGTTTGTGTGTGAGAGAGAGAGAAAGAGAGACAGAGCACGAGAGAGAGAGACAGGCAGCGTGTATGTGTGTGTGTGTGTGTGTGTGAGAGAGAGAGAGAGAGAGAGAGAATGAGAGGGGGTACGAGAGAGAGACAGGATGTGACAAATAGACAGGGTGTGTGTGAGAGAGAGTGAGAAAGAGAGAGACAGGGCACAAGTGAGAGAAGCAGAGAAAGAGAAAGAGAGAGAGACATGGTACGAGAGGGAGGGAGAGAGACAGGACAGAAGTGAGAGGGAGAGAGGGGGTGTGAGCAAAGCAGCGGGAAAGAGACAGGTGTGTGTGAGAGAGAGAGAGACCAATCTGTGAAATTCAACAGCAGACAGCTCAGAATGCAGACTCCAATCATTTAACAGCAGACAGTGCTGAAGTCACTATCTGGTTTTGAACAATTGGAGTGTATATTCAGAGCTGTGCACTGTTGGATTATTGGAGTGTGTATTCAGAGCTGTATGTTGATGAATGATTGGAGAGCACATTCGGAGTTGTCTGCTGATGAATGATTGAAGTATTCATTCAGAGCTGTGCACTGTTGGATTATTGGAGTCTGCATTCAGCACAGTGGTCTGGAAAGAGTGTCCTGCAGTCAACATCGTGGTGAAGCAGTCTGGGAAGAGTGTCCTGCAGTCAGCATCGCGGTGAAACAGTCTGGGAAGAGTGTCCTGCAGTCAGCAGGGTGGTAAAACAGTCTGGGAAGAGTATCCTGCAGTCAGCAGGGCGGTAAAACAGTCTGGGAAGAGTGTCCTGCAGTCAGCATCGCGGTGAAGTAGTCTGGGAAGAGTGTCCTGCAGTCAGCATCGTGGTGAAGCAGTCTGGGAAGAGTGTCCTGCAGTCAGCATCGCGGTGAAACAGTCAGGGAAGACTGTCTTGCAGTCAGTATCGCGGTGAAGCAGTCTGGGAAGAGTGTCTTGCAGTCAGCATCGCGGTGAAGCAGTCTGGGAAGAATGTCCTGCAGTCAGCATCGTGGTGAAACAGTCTGGGAAGAGTGTCTTGCAGTCAGCATCGCGGTGAAGCAGTCTGGGAAGAATGTCCTGCAGTCAGCGTCGCGGTGAAGAAGTCTGGGAAGAGTGTCCTGCAGTCAGCATCGCGGTGAAACAATCTGGGAAGAGTATCCTGCAGTCAGCACCATGGTGAAGCAGTCTGGGAAGAGTGTCCTGCAGTCAGCATCGCGGTGAAACAGTCTGGGAAGAGTGTCATGCAGTCAGCATCGCGGTGAAGCAGTCTGGGAAGAGTGTCATGCAGTCAGCATCGCGGTGAAGCAGTCTGGGAAGAGTGTCCTGCAGTCAGCATCACGGTGAAACAGTCTGGGAAGAGTGTCCTGCAGACAGCATCGCGGTGAAGCAGTCTGGGAAGAGTGTCCTGCAGTCAGCATCGCGGTCAAACAGTCTGGGAAGAGTGTCCTGCAGTCAGCATCACGGTGAAGCAGTCTGGGAAGAGTGTCCTGCAGTCAGTAACGTGGCGAAGCACAATGGGAAGAGTGTCCTGCATTCAGCATTGCGGTGAAGCAGTCTGGGAAGAGTGTCCTGCAGTCAGCATCGCGGTGAAACAGTCTGGGAAGAGTGTCTTGTAGTCAGCATCGCGGCGAAACAGTCTGGGAAGAGTGTCCTGCAGTCAGTATCACGGTGAAGCAATCTGGGAAGAGTGTCCTGTAGTCAGCATCGCGGTGAAGCAGTCTGGGAAGAGTGTCCTGCAGTCAGCATCGCGGTCAAACAGTCTGGGAAGATTGTCCTGCAGTCAGCATCACGGTGAAACAGTCTGGGAAGAGTGTCTTGCAGTCAGCATCGCGGTGAAGCAGTCTGGGAAGAATGTCCTGCAGTCAGAATCGCGGTAAAACAGTCTGGGAAGAGTGTCCTGCAGTCAGCATCGCGGTGAAACAATCTGGGAAGAGTGTCCTGCAGTCAGCATCGCGGTGAAGCAGTCTGGGAAGAGTGTCCTGCAGTCAGCATCGCGGTGAAGCAGTCTGGGAAGAGTGTCCTGCAGTCAGCATCGCGGTGAAGCAGTCTGGGAAGAGTGTCCTGCAGTCAGCATCCCGGTAAAACAGTCTGGGAAGAGATTCCTGCAGTCAGCATCGCGGTAAAACAGTCTGGGAAGAGTGTCCTGCAGTCAGCATCGCGGTGAAACAGTCTGGGAAGAGTGTCTTGCAGTCAGCATCGCTGTGAAGCAGTCTGGGAAGAGTGACTTGCAGTCAGCATCGCGGTGAAGCAGTCTGGGAAGAGTGTCCTGCAGTCAGCATCGCGGTCAAACAGTCTGGGAAGAGTGTCCTGCAGTCAGCATCGCGGTGAAGCAGTCTGGGAAGAGTGTCCTGCAGTCAGTATCGCGGTCAAACAATCTGGGAAGAGTGTCCTGCAGTCATGACCATGGTGAAGCAGTCTGGGAAGAGTGTCCTGCAGTCAGCATCACGGTGAAACAGTCTGGGAAGAGTGTCCTGCAGTCAGCATCACGGTCAAACAGTCTGGGAAGAGTGTCCTGCAGTCAGCATCGCGGTGAAGCAGTCTGGGAAGAGTGTCCTGCAGTCAGCATCGCGGTCAAACAGTCTGGGAAGAGTGTCTTGCAGTCAGCGTCGCGGTGAAGCAGTCTGGGAAGAGTGTCCTGCAGTCAGCATCGTGGTGAAGCAGTCTGGGATGAGTGTCCTGCAGTCAGCATCATGGTGACGCAGTCTGGGAAGAGTCTCCTGCAGTCAGCATCGCGGAAAAACAGTCTGGGAAGAGTGTCCTGCAGTCAGTATCGCGGTGAAACAATCTGGGAAGAGTGTCCTGCAATCAGCATCGCGGTGAAACAGTCTGGGAAGAGTGTCCTGCAGTCAGCACCATGGTGAAGCAGTCTGGGAAGAGTGTCCTGCAGTCAGCACCGCGGTGAAGCAGTCTGGGAAGAGTGTCCTGCAGTCAGCATCGCGGTCAAACAGTCTGGGAAGAGTGTCCTGCAGTCAGCATCGCGGTGAAGCAGTCTGGGAAGAGTGTCCTGCAGTCAGCATCGCGGTCAAACAGTCTGGGAAGAGTGTCCTGCAATCAGCTTCACGGTGAAACAGTCTGGGAAGAGTGTCCTGCAGTCAGTATCGCGGTGAAACAATCTGGGAAGAGTGTCCTGCAATCAGCATCGCGGTAAAACAGTCTGGGAAGAGTGTCCTGCAGTCAGCATCGCGGTGAAGTAGTCTGGGAAGAGTGTCCTGCAGTCAGCATCGCGGTGAAGCAGTCTGGGAAGAGTGTCCTGCAGTCAGCATCGTGGTGAAACAGTCTGGCAAGAGTGTCTTGCAGTCAGTATCGCGGTGAAGCAGTCTGGGAAGAGTGTCTTGCAGTCAGCATCGCGGTGAAGCAGTCTGGGAAGAATGTCCTGCAGTCAGCATCGTGGTGAAACAGTCTGGGAAGAGTGTCTTGCAGTCAGCATCGTGGTGAAGCAGTCTGGGAAGAATGTCCTGCAGTCAGCATCGCGGTGAAGCAGTCTGGGAAGAGTGTCCTGCAGTCAGCATCGCGGTGAAACAATCTGGGAAGAGTATCCTGCAGTCAGCACCATGGTGAAGCAGTCTGGGAAGGGTGTCCTGCAGTCAGCACCATGGTGAAGCAGTCTGGGAAGAGTGTCATGCAGTCAGCATCGCGGTGAAGCAGTCTGGGAAGAGTGTCCTGCAGTCAGCATCGCGGTGAAACAGTCTGGGAAGAGTGTCCTGCAGTCAGCATCGCGGTGAAGCAGTCTGGGAAGAGCGTCCTGCAGTCAGCATCGCGGTCAAACAGTCTGGGAAGAGTGTCCTGCAGTCAGCATCGCGGTCAAACAATCTGGGAAGAGTGTCCTGCAGTCATGACCATGGTGAAGCAGTCTGGGAAGAGTGTCCTGCAGTCAGCGTCGCGGTGAAGCAGTCTGGGAAGAGTGTCCTGCAGTCAGCATCGTGGTGAAGTAGTCTGGGATGAGTGTCCTGCAGTCAGCATCATGGTGACGCAGTCTGGGAAGAGTCTCCTGCAGTCAGCATCGCGGTAAAACAGTCTGGGAAGAGTGTCCTGCAGTCAGTATCGCGGTGAAACAATCTGGGAAGAGTGTCCTGCAATCAGCATCGCGGTGAAACAGTCTGGGAAGAGTGTCCTGCAATCAGCATCGCGGTGAAACAGTCTGGGAAGAGTGTCCTGCAGTCAGCACCGCGGTGAAGCAGTCTGGGAAGAGTGTCCTGCAGTCAGCATCGCGGTGAAACAGTCTGGGAAGAGTGTCCTGCAGTCAGCATCGCGGTGAAGCAGTCTGGGAAGAGTGTCCTGCAGTAAGCATCGCGGTCAAACAGTCTGGGAAGAGTGTCCTGCAGTCAGCATCGCGGTGAAGCAGTCTGGGAAGAGTGTCCTGCAGTCAGTATCGTGGCGAAGCAGTCTGGGAAGAGTGTCCTGCAGTCAGCATCGCGGTGACGCAGTCTGGGAAGAGTGTCCTGCAGTCAGCATCGCGGTAAAACAGTCTGGGAAGAGTGTCTTGCAGTCAGCATCGCGGCGAAACAGTCTGGGAAGAGTGTCCTGCAGTCAGTATCACGGCGAAGCAGTCTGGGAAGAGTGTCCTGCAGTCAGCATCACGGTGAAGCAGTCTGGGAAGAGTGTCCTGCAGTCAGCATCGCGGTGAAGCAGTCTGGGAAGAGTGTCCTGCAGTCAGCACCGCGGTGAAACAATCTGGGAAGAGTGTCCTGCAGTCAGCATCGCGGTGAAACAGTCTGGGAAGAGTGTCTTGCAGTCAGCATCGCGGTGAAGCAGTCTGGGAAGAATGTCCTGCCGTCAGCATCGCGGTAAAACAGTCTGGGAAGAGTGTCCTGCAGTCAGCATCGCGGTGAAACAATCTGGGAAGAGTGTCCTGCAGTCAGCATCGCGGTGAAGCAGTCTGGGAAGAGTGTCCTGCAGTCAGCATCGCGGTGAAGCAGTCTGGGAAGAGTGTCCTGCAGTCAGCATCGCGGTGAAGCAGTCTGGGAAGAGTGTCCTGCAGTCAGCATCCCGGTAAAACAGTCTGGGAAGAGTCTCCTGCAGTCAGCATCGCGGTAAAACAGTCTGGGAAGAGTGTCCTGCAGTCAGCATCGCGGTGAAACAGTCTGGGAAGAGTGTCTTGCAGTCAGCATCGCTGTGAAGCAGTCTGGGAAGAGTGACTTGCAGTCAGCATCGCGGTGAAGCAGTCTGGGAAGAGTGTCCTGCAGTCAGCATCGCGGTGAAGCAGTCTGGGAAGAGTGTCCTGCAGTCAGTATCGCGGTCAAACAATCTGGGAAGATTGTCCTGCAGTCATGACCATGGTGAAGCAGTCTGGGAAGAGTGTCCCGCAGTCAGCATCGCGGTGAAGCAGTCTGGGAAGAGTGTCCTGCAGTCAGCATCGCGGTGAAACAGTTTGGGAAGAGTGTCTTGCAGTCAGCATCGCGGCGAAACAGTCTGGGAAGAGTGTCCTGCAGTCAGTATCACGGCGAATCAGTCTGGGAAGAGTGTCCTGCAGTCAGCATCACGGTGAAGCAGTCTGGGAAGAATGTCCTGCAGTCAGCATCGCGGTGAAGCAGTCTGGGAAGAGTGTCCTGCAGTCAGCACCGCGGTGAAGCAGTCTGGGAAGAGTGTCCTGCAGTCAGCATTGCGGTCAAACAGTCTGGGAAGATTGTCCTGCAGTCAGCATCACGGTGAAACAGTCTGGGAAGAGTGTCTTGCAGTCAGCATCGCGGTGAAGCAGTCTGGGAAGAATGTCCTGCCATCAGCATCGCGGTAAAACAGTCTGGGAAGAGTGTCCTGCAGTCAGCATCGCGGTGAAACAATCTGGGAAGAGTGTCCTGCAGTCAGCATTGCGGTGAAGCAGTCTGGGAAGAGTGTCCTGCAGTCAGCATCGCGGTGAAGCAGTCTGGGAAGAGTGTCCTGCAGTCAGCATCGCGGTGAAGCAGTCTGGGAAGAGTGTCCTCCAGTCAGCATCCCGGTAAAACAGTCTGGGAAGAGTGTCCTGCAGTCAGCATCACGGTAAAATAGTCTGGGAAGAGTGTCCTGCAGTCAGAATCGCGGTGAAACAGTCTGGGAAGAGTGTCTTGCAGTCAGCATCGCTGTGAAGCAGTCTGGGAAGAGTGACTTGCAGTCAGCATCACGGTGAAGCAGTCTGGGAAAAGTGTCCTGCAGTCAGCATCACGGTCAGACAGTCTGGGAAGAGTGTCCAGCAGTCAGCATCGCGGTGAAGCAGTCTGGGAAGAGTGTCCTGCAGTCAGTATCGCGGTCAAACAATCTGGGAAGAGTGTCCTGCAGTCAGCACCATGGTGAAGCAGTCTGGGAAGAGTGTCCTGCAGTCAGCATCGCGGTGAAATAGTCTGTAGAGTGTCCTGCAGTCAGCATCACGGTCAAACAGTCTGGGAAGAGTGTCCTGCAGTCAGCATCGCGGTGAAACAGTCTGGGAAGAGTGTCTTGCAGTCAGCATCGCGGCGAAACAGTCTGGGAAGAGTGTCCTGCAGTCAGTATCACGGCGAAGCAGTCTGGGAAGAGTGTCCTGCAGTCAGCATCACGGTGAAGCAGTCTGGGAAGAGTGTCCTGCAGTCAGCATCGCAGTGAAGCAGTCTGGGAAGAGTGTCCTGCAGTCAGCACCGCGGTGAAGCAGTCTGGGAAGAGTGTCCTGCAGTCAGCATCGCGGTCAAACAGTCTGGGAAGATTGTCCTGCAGTCAGCATCACGGTGAAACAGTCTGGGAAGAGTGTCCTGCAGTCAGCATCGCGGTGAAGCAGTCTGGGAAGAGTGTCCTGCAGTCAGCATCGCGGTGAAGCAGTCTGGGAAGAGTGTCTTGCAGACAGCATCCCGGTAAAACAGTCTGGGAAGAGTGTCCTGCAGTCAGCATCGCGGTAAAACAGTCTGGGAAGAGTGTCCTGCAGTCAGCATCGAGGTGAAGCAGTCTGCGAAGAGTGTCTTGCAGTCAGCATCGCTGTGAAGCAGTCTGGGAAGAGTGACTTGCAGTCAGCATCGCGGTGAAGCAGTCTGGGAAGAGTGTCCTGCAGTCAGCATCGCGGTGAAGCGGTCTGGGAAGAGTGTCCTGCAGTCAGTATCGCGGTCAAACAATCTGGGAAGAGTGTCCTGCAGTCAGCACCATGGTGAAGCAGTCTGGGAAGAGTGTCCTGCAGTCAGCATCGCGGTGAAACAGTCTGGGAAGAGTGTCCTGCAGTCAGCATCACGGTCAAACAGTCTGGGAAGAGTGTCCTGCAGTCAGCATCGCGGTGAAGCAGTCTGGGAAGTGTGTCCTGCAGTCAGCATCGCGGTCAGTCTGGGAAGAGTGTCTTGCAGTCAGCGTCGCGGTGAAGCAGTCTGGGAAGAGTGTCCTGCAGTCAGCATCGTGGTGAAGTAGTCTGGGATGAGTGTCCTGCAGTCAGCATCATGGTGACGCAGTCTGGGAAGAGTCTCCTGCAGTCAGCATCGCGGTAAAACAGTCTGGGAAGAGTGTCCTGCAGTCAGTATCGCGGTGAAACAATCTGGGAAGAGTGTCCTGCAATCAGCATCGCGGTGAAACAGTCTGGGAAGAGTGTCCTGCAGTCAGCACCATGGTGAAGCAGTCTGGGAAGAGTGTCCTGCAGTCAGCACCGCGGTGAAGAAGTCTGGGAAGAGTGTCCTGCAGTCAGCATCGCGGTCAAACAGTCTGGGAAGAGTGTCCTGCAGTCAGCATCGCGGTGAAGCATTCTGGGAAGAGTGTCCTGCAGTCAGCATCGCGGTCAAACAGTCTGGGAAGAGTGTCCTGCAGTTAGCATCACGGTGAAACAGTCTGGGAAGAGTGTCCTGCAGTCAGTATCGCGGTGAAACAATCTGGGAAGAGTGTCCTGCAGTCAGCATCGCGGCGAAACAGTCTGGGAAGAGTGTCCTGCAGTCAGTATCATGGCGAAGCAGTCTGGGAAGAGTGTCCTGCAGTCAGCATCACGGTGAAGCAGTCTGGGAAGAGTGTCCTGCAGTCAGCATCGCGGTGAAGCAGTCTGGGAAGAGTGTCCTGCAGTCAGCATCGCGGTGAAGCAGTCTGGGAAGAGTGACCTGCAGTCAGCATCGCGGTCAAACAGTCTGGGAAGATTGTCCTGCAGTCAGCATCACGGTGAAGTAGTCTGGGATGAGTGTCCTGCAGTCAGCATCATGGTGACGCAGTCTGGGAAGAGTCTCCTGCAGTCAGCATCGCGGTAAAACAGTCTGGGAAGAGTGTCCTGCAGTCAGTATCGCGGCGAAGCAATCTGGGAAGAGTGTCCTGCAATCAGCATCGCGGTCAAACAGTCTGGGAAGAGTGTCCTGCAGTCAGCACCATGGTGAAGCAGTCTGGGAAGAGTGTCCTGCAGTCAGCACCGCGGTGAAGCAGTCTGGGAAGAGTGTCCTGCAGTCAGCATCGCGGTCAAAAAGTCTGGGAAGAGTGTCCTGCAGTCAGCATCGCGGTGAAGCAGTCTGGGAAGAGTGTCCTGCAGTCAGCATCGCGGTGAAACAGTCTGGGAAGAGTGTCCTGCAGTCAGCATCGCGGTGAAACAGTCTGGGAAGAGTGTCCTGCATTCAGTATCACGGTGAAACAATCTGGGAAGAGTGTCCTGCAATCAGCATCACGGTGAAACAGTATGGGAAGAGTGTCCTGCAGTCAGCATCGCGGCGAAACAGTCTGGGAAGAGTGTCCTGCAGTCAGTATCACGGCGAAGCAGTCTGGGAAGAGTGTCCTGCAGTCAGCATCGCGGTGAAGCAGTCTGGGAAGAGTGTCCTGCAGTCAGCATCGCGGTGAAGCAGTCTGGGAAGAGTGTCCTGCAGTCAGCCTCGTGGTGAAGCAGTCTGGGAAGAGTGTCCTGCAGTCAGCATCGTGGTCAAACAGTCTGGGAAGATTGTGCTGCAGTCAGCATCACGGTGAAACAGTCTGGGAAGAGTGTCTTGCAGTCAGCATCGCGGTGAAGCAGTCTGGGAAAAATGTCCTGCAGTCAGCATCGCGGTAAAACAGTCTGGGAAGAGTGTCCTGCAGTCAGCATCGCGGTGAAACAATCTGGGAAGAGTGTCCTGCAGTCAGCATCGCGGTGAAGCAGTCTGGGAAGAGTGTCCTGCAGTCAGCATCGCGGTGAAGCAGTCTGGGAAGAGTGTCCTGCAGTCAGCATCGCGGTCAAACTGTCTGGGAAGAGTGTCCTGCAGTTAGCATCACGGTGAAACAGTCTGGGAAGAGTGTCCTGCAGTCAGTATCGCGGTGAAACAATCTGGGAAGAGTGTCCTGCAGTCAGCATCGCGGCGAAACAGTCTGGGAAGAGTGTCCTGCAGTCAGTATCACGGCGAAGCAGTCTGGGAAGAGTGTCCTGCAGTCAGCATCACGGTGAAGCAGTCTGGGAAGAGTGTCCTGCAGTCAACATCGCGGTGAAGCAGTCTGGGAAGAGTGTCCTGCAGTCAGCATCGCGGTGAAGCAGTCTGGGAAGAGTGACCTGCAGTCAGCATCGTGGTCAAACAGTCTGGGAAGATTGTCCTGCAGTCAGCATCACGGTGAAGTAGTCTGGGATGAGTGTCCTGCAGTCAGCATCATGGTGATGCAGTCTGGGAAGAGTCTCCTGCAGTCAGCATCGCGGTAAAACAGTCTGGGAAGAGTGTCCTGCAGTCAGTATCGCGGTGAAGCAATCTGGGAAGAGTGTCCTGCAATCAGCATCGCGGTGAAACAGTCTGGGAAGAGTGTCCTGCAGTCAGCACCATGGTGAAGCAGTCTGGGAAGAGTGTCCTGCAGTCAGCCCTGCGGTGAAGCAGTCTGGGAAGAGTGTCCTGCAGTCAACATCGCGGTGAAGCAGTCTGGGAAGAGTGTCCTGCAGTCAGCATCGCGGTGAAGCAGTCTGGGAAGAGTGTCTTGCAGTCAGCATCGCTGTGAAGCAGTCTGGGAAGAGTGACTTGCAGTCAGCATCGCGGTGAAGCAGTCTGGGAAGAGTGTCCTGCAGTCAGCATCGCGGTGAAGCGGTCTGGGAAGAGTGTCCTGCAGTCAGTATCGCGGTCAAACAATCTGGGAAGAGTGTCCTGCAGTCAGCACCATGGTGAAGCAGTCTGGGAAGAGTGTCCTGCAGTCAGCATCGCGGTGAAACAGTCTGGGAAGAGTGTCCTGCAGTCAGCATCACGGTCAAACAGTCTGGGAAGAGTGTCCTGCAGTCAGCATCGCGGTGAAGCAGTCTGGGAAGTGTGTCCTGCAGTCAGCATCGCGGTCAGTCTGGGAAGAGTGTCTTGCAGTCAGCGTCGCGGTGAAGCAGTCTGGGAAGAGTGTCCTGCAGTCAGCATCGTGGTGAAGTAGTCTGGGATGAGTGTCCTGCAGTCAGCATCATGGTGACGCAGTCTGGGAAGAGTCTCCTGCAGTCAGCATCGCGGTAAAACAGTCTGGGAAGAGTGTCCTGCAGTCAGTATCGCGGTGAATCAATCTGGGAAGAGTGTCCTGCAATCAGCATCGCGGTGAAACAGTCTGGGAAGAGTGTCCTGCAGTCAGCACCATGGTGAAGCAGTCTGGGAAGAGTGTCCTGCAGTCAGCACCGCGGTGAAGCAGTCTGGGAAGAGTGTCCTGCAGTCAGCATCACGGTGAAGCAGTCTGGGAAGAGTGTCCTGCAGTCAGCATCGCGGTAAAACAATCTGGGAAGAGTGACCTGCAGTCAGCATCGTGGTCAAACAGTCTGGGAAGATTGTCCTGCAGTCAGCATCACGGTGAAGTAGTCTGGGATGAGTGTCCTGCAGTCAGCATCATGGTGACGCAGTCTGGGAAGAGTCTCCTGCAGTCAGCATCGCGGTAAAACAGTCTGGGAAGAGTGTCCTGCAGTCAGTATCGCGGTGAAGCAATCTGGGAAGAGTGTCCTGCAATCAGCATCGCGGTGAAACAGTCTGGGAAGAGTGTCCTGCAGTCAGCACCATGGTGAAGCAGTCTGGGAAGAGTGTCCTGCAGTCAGCCCCGCGGTGAAGCAGTCTGGGAAGAGTGTCCTTCAGTCAGCATCGCGGTCAAAAAGTCTGGGAAGAGTGTCCTGCAGTCAGCATCGCGGTGAAGCAGTCTGGGAAGAGTGTCCTGCAGTCAGCATCGCGGTGAAACAGTCTGGGAAGAGTGTCCTGCAGTCAGCATCGCGGTGAAACAGTCTGGGAAGAGTGTCCTGCATTCAATATCGCGGTGAAACAATCTGGGAAGAGTGTCCGGCAATCAGCATCGCGGTGAAACAGTATGGGAAGAGTGTCCTGCAGTCAGCATCGCGGCGAAACAGTCTGGGAAGAGTGTCCTGCAGTCAGTATCACGGCGAAGCAGTCTGGGAAGAGTGTCCTGCAGTCAGCATCGCGGTGAAGCAGTCTGGGAAGAGTGTCCTGCAGTCAGCATCGCGGTGAAGCAGTCTGGGAAGAGTGTCCTGCAGTCAGCCTCGTGGTGAAGCAGTCTGGGAAGAGTGTCCTGCAGTCAGCATCGTGGTCAAACAGTCTGGGAAGATTGTGCTGCAGTCAGCATCACGGTGAAACAGTCTGGGAAGAGTGTCTTGCAGTCAGCATCGCGGTGAAGCAGTCTGGGAAGAATGTCCTGCAGTCAGCATCGCGGTAAAACAGTCTGGGAAGAGTGTCCTGCAGTCAGCATCGCGGTGAAACAATCTGGGAAGAGTGTCCTGCAGTCAGCATCGCGGTGAAGCAGTCTGGGAAGAGTGTCCTGCAGTCAGCATCGCGGTGAAGCAGTCTGGGAAGAGTGTCCTGCAGTCAGCATCGCGGTGAAGCAGTCTGGGAAGAGTGTCCTGCAGTCAGCATCCCGGTAAAACAGTCTGGGAAGAGTGTCCTGCAGTCAGCATCGCGGTGAAGCAGTCTGGGAAGAGTGTCCTGCAGTCAGCATCGCGGTGAAGCGGTCTGGGAAGAGTGTCCTGCAGTCAGTATCGCGGTCAAACAATCTGGGAAGAGTGTCCTGCAGTCAGCACCATGGTGAAGCAGTCTGGGAAGAGTGTCCTGCAGTCAGCATCGCGGTGAAACAGTCTGGGAAGAGTGTCCTGCAGTCAGCATCACGGTCAAACAGTCTGGGAAGAGTGTCCTGCAGTCAGCATCGCGGTGAAGCAGTCTGGGAAGTGTGTCCTGCAGTCAGCATCGCGGTCAGTCTGGGAAGAGTGTCTTGCAGTCAGCGTCGCGGTGAAGCAGTCTGGGAAGAGTGTCCTGCAGTCAGCATCGTGGTGAAGTAGTCTGGGATGAGTGTCCTGCAGTCAGCATCATGGTGACGCAGTCTGGGAAGAGTCTCCTGCAGTCAGCATCGCGGTAAAACAGTCTGGGAAGAGTGTCCTGCAGTCAGTATCGCGGTGAAACAATCTGGGAAGAGTGTCCTGCAATCAGCATCGCGGTGAAACAGTCTGGGAAGAGTGTCCTGCAGTCAGCACCATGGTGAAGCAGTCTGGGAAGAGTGTCCTGCAGTCAGCACCGCGGTGAAGCAGTCTGGGAAGAGTGTCCTGCAGTCAGCATCACGGTGAAGCAGTCTGGGAAGAGTGTCCTGCAGTCAGCATCGCGGTAAAACAATCTGGGAAGAGTGACCTGCAGTCAGCATCGTGGTCAAACAGTCTGGGAAGATTGTCCTGCAGTCAGCATCACGGTGAAGTAGTCTGGGATGAGTGTCCTGCAGTCAGCATCATGGTGACGCAGTCTGGGAAGAGTCTCCTGCAGTCAGCATCGCGGTAAAACAGTCTGGGAAGAGTGTCCTGCAGTCAGTATCGCGGTGAAGCAATCTGGGAAGAGTGTCCTGCAATCAGCATCGCGGTGAAACAGTCTGGGAAGAGTGTCCTGCAGTCAGCACCATGGTGAAGCAGTCTGGGAAGAGTGTCCTGCAGTCAGCCCCGCGGTGAAGCAGTCTGGGAAGAGTGTCCTTCAGTCAGCATCGCGGTCAAAAAGTCTGGGAAGAGTGTCCTGCAGTCAGCATCGCGGTGAAGCAGTCTGGGAAGAGTGTCCTGCAGTCAGCATCGCGGTGAAACAGTCTGGGAAGAGTGTCCTGCAGTCAGCATCGCGGTGAAACAGTCTGGGAAGCGTGTCCTGCATTCAATATCGCGGTGAAACAATCTGGGAAGAGTGTCCGGCAATCAGCATCGCGGTGAAACAGTATGGGAAGAGTGTCCTGCAGTCAGCATCGCGGCGAAACAGTCTGGGATGAGTGTCCTGCAGTCAGTATCACGGCGAAGCAGTCTGGGAAGAGTGTCCTGCAGTCAGCATCGCGGTGAAGCAGTCTGGGAAGAGTGTCCTGCAGTCAGCATCGCGGTGAAGCAGTCTGGGAAGAGTGTCCTGCAGTCAGCCTCGTGGTGAAGCAGTCTGGGAAGAGTGTCCTGCAGTCAGCATCGTGGTCAAACAGTCTGGGAAGATTGTGCTGCAGTCAGCATCACGGTGAAACAATCTGGGAAGAGTGTCTTGCAGTCAGCATCGCGGTGAAGCAGTCTGGGAAGAATGTCCTGCAGTCAGCATCGCGGTAAAACAGTCTGGGAAGAGTGTCCTGCAGTCAGCATCGCGGTGAAACAATCTGGGAAGAGTGTCCTGCAGTCAGCATCGCGGTGAAGCAGTCTGGGAAGAGTGTCCTGCAGTCAGCATCGCGGTGAAGCAGTCTGGGAAGAGTGTCCTGCAGTCAGCATCGCGGTGAAGCAGTCTGGGAAGAGTGTCCTGCAGTCAGCATCCCGGTAAAACAGTCTGGGAAGAGTGTCCTGCAGTCAGCATCGCGGTAAAACAGTCTGGGAAGAGTGTCCTGCAGTCAGCATCGCGGTGAAACAGTCTGGGAAGAGTGTCTTGCAGTCAGCATCGCTGTGAAGCAGTCTGGGAAGAGTGACTTGCAGTCAGCATCGCGGTGAAGCAGTCTGGGAAGAGTGTCCTGCAGTCAGCATCGCGGTCAAACAGTCTGGGAAGAGTGTCCTGCAGTCAGCACCATGGTGAAGCAGTCTGGGAAGAGTGTCCTGCAGTCAGCATCGCGGTCAAACAGTCTGGGATGAGTGTCCTGCAGTCAGCATCACGGTCAAACAGTCTGGGAAGAGTGTCCTGCAGTCAGCATCGCGGTGAAGCAGTCTGGGAAGAGTGTCCTGCAGTCAGCATCGCGGTCAAACAGTCTGGGAAGAGTGTCTTGCAGTCAGCGTCGCGGTGAAGCAGTCTGGGAAGAGTGTCCTGCAGTCAGCATCGTGGTGAAGTAGTCTGGGATGAGTGTCCTGCAGTCAGCATCATGGTGACGCAGTCTGGGAAGAGTCTCCTGCAGTCAGCATCGCGGCAAAACAGTCTGGGAAGAGTGTCCTGCAGTCAGTATCGCGGTGAAACAATCTGGGAAGAGTGTCCTGCAATCAGCATCGCGGTGAAACAGTCTGGGAAGAGTGTCCTGCAGTCAGCACCATGGTGAAGCAGTCTGGGAAGAGTGTCCTGCAGTCAGCACCGCGGTGAAGCAGTCTGGGAAGAGTGTCCTGCAGTCAGCATCGCGGTCAAACAGTCTGGGAAGAGTGTCCGTCAGTCAGCATCGCGGTGAAGCAGTCTGGGAAGAGTGTCCTGCAATCAGCATCGCGGTGAAACAGTCTGGGAAGAGTGTCCTGCAGTCAGTATCGCGGTGAAACAATCTGGGAAGAGTGTCCTGCAATCAGCATCGCGGTGAAACAGTATGGGAAGAGTGTCCTGCAGTCAGCATCGTGGTGAAGCAGTCTGGGAAGAGTGTCCTGCAGTCAGCATCGCGGTGAAGCAGTCTGGGAAGAGTGTCCTGCAGTCAGCATCGCGGTAAAACAGTCTGGGAAGAGTGTCCTGCAGTCCGCATCGTGGTGAAGCAGTCTGGGAAGAGTGTCCTGCAGTCAGCATCGTGGTCAAACAGTCTGGGAAGATTGTCCTGCAGTCAGCATCACGGTGAAGTAGTCTGGGATGAGTGTCCTGCAGTCAGCATCATGGTGACGCAGTCTGGGAAGAGTCTCCTGCAGTCAGCATCGCGGTAAAACAGTCTGGGAAGAGTGTCCTGCAGTCAGTATCGCGGTGAAGCAATCTGGGAAGAGTGTCCTGCAATCAGCATCGCGGTGAAACAGTCTGGGAAGAGTGTCCTGCAGTCAGCACCATGGTGAAGCAGTCTGGGAAGAGTGTCCTGCAGTCAGCCCCGCGGTGAAGCAGTCTGGGAAGAGTGTCCTTCAGTCAGCATCGCGGTCAAAAAGTCTGGGAAGAGTGTCCTGCAGTCAGCATCGCGGTGAAGCAGTCTGGGAAGAGTGTCCTGCAGTCAGCATCGCGGTGAAACAGTCTGGGAAGAGTGTCCTGCAGTCAGCATCGCGGTGAAACAGTCTGGGAAGAGTGTCCTGCATTCAGTATCGCGGTGAAACAATCTGGGAAGAGTGTCCTGCAATCAGCATCGCGGTGAAACAGTATGGGAAGAGTGTCCTGCAGTCAGCATCGCGGCGAAACAGTCTGGGATGAGTGTCCTGCAGTCAGTATCACGGCGAAGCAGTCTGGGAAGAGTGTCCTGCAGTCAGCATCGCGGTGAAGCAGTCTGGGAAGAGTGTCCTGCAGTCAGCATCGCGGTGAAGCAGTCTGGGAAGAGTGTCCTGCAGTCAGCCTCGTGGTGAAGCAGTCTGGGAAGAGTGTCCTGCAGTCAGCATCGTGGTCAAACAGTCTGGGAAGATTGTGCTGCAGTCAGCATCACGGTGAAACAGTCTGGGAAGAGTGTCTTGCAGTCAGCATCGCGGTGAAGCAGTCTGGGAAGAATGTCCTGCAGTCAGCATCGCGGTAAAACAGTCTGGGAAGAGTGTCCTGCAGTCAGCATCGCGGTGAAACAATCTGGGAAGAGTGTCCTGCAGTCAGCATCGCGGTGAAGCAGTCTGGGAAGAGTGTCCTGCAGTCAGCATCGCGGTGAAGCAGTCTGGGAAGAGTGTCCTGCAGTCAGCATCGCGGTGAAGCAGTCTGGGAAGAGTGTCCTGCAGTCAGCATCCCGGTAAAACAGTCTGGGAAGAGTGTCCTGCAGTCAGCATCGCGGTAAAACAGTCTGGGAAGAGTGTCCTGCAGTCAGCATCGTGGTGAAACAGTCTGGGAAGAATGTCTTGCAGTCAGCATCGCTGTGAAGCAGTCTGGGAAGAGTGACTTGCAGTCAGCATCGCGGTGAAGCAGTCTGGGAAGAGTGTCCTGCAGTCAGCATCGCGGTCAAACAGTCTGGGAAGAGTGTCCTGCAGTCAGCACCATGGTGATGCAGTCTGGGAAGAGTGTCCTGCAGTCAGCATCGCGGTCAAACAGTCTGGGAAGAGTGTCCTGCAGTCAGCATCACGGTCAAACAGTCTGGGAAGAGTGTCCTGCAGTCAGCATCGCGGTGAAGCAGTCTGGGAAGAGTGTCCTGCAGTCAGCATCGCGGTCAAACAGTCTGGGAAGAGTGTCTTGCAGTCAGCGTCGCGGTGAAGCAGTCTGGGAAGAGTGTCCTGCAGTCAGCATCGTGGTGAAGTAGTCTGGGATGAGTGTCCTGCAGTCAGCATCATGGTGACGCAGTCTGGGAAGAGTCTCCTGCAGTCAGCATCGCGGCAAAACAGTCTGGGAAGAGTGTCCTGCAGTCAGTATCGCGGTGAAACAATCTGGGAAGAGTGTCCTGCAATCAGCATCGCGGTGAAA
Source organism: Cetorhinus maximus (assembly GCF_964194155.1). Taxonomy (NCBI): domain Eukaryota; kingdom Metazoa; phylum Chordata; class Chondrichthyes; order Lamniformes; family Cetorhinidae; genus Cetorhinus; species Cetorhinus maximus. The sequence goes on along the minus strand of NW_027596746.1, from coordinate 32,730 downwards.
CAGTCTGGGAAGAGTGTCCTGCAGTCAGCACCATGGTGAAGCAGTCTGGGAAGAGTGTCCTGCAGTCAGCACCGCGGTGAAGCAGTCTGGGAAGAGTGTCCTGCAGTCAGCATCGCGGTCAAACAGTCTGGGAAGAGTGTCCGTCAGTCAGCATCGCGGTGAAGCAGTCTGGGAAGAGTGTCCTGCAATCAGCATCGCGGTGAAACAGTCTGGGAAGAGTGTCCTGCAGTCAGTATCGCGGTGAAACAATCTGGGAAGAGTGTCCTGCAATCAGCATCGCGGTGAAACAGTATGGGAAGAGTGTCCTGCAGTCAGCATCGTGGTGAAGCAGTCTGGGAAGAGTGTCCTGCAGTCAGCATCGCGGTGAAGCAGTCTGGGAAGAGTGTCCTGCAGTCAGCATCGCGGTAAAACAGTCTGGGAAGAGTGTCCTGCAGTCCGCATCGTGGTGAAGCAGTCTGGGAAGAGTGTCCTGCAGTCAGCATCGCGGTGAAACAGTCTGGGAAGAGTGTCCTGCAGTCAGTTCTTGTTGAAAATAACAAGAGTGACATCACAAGACAGTGCGAGAGAGCGGTGGAGAGATCAGAACCAGCACGAGTGCGGGGAAGCTTCAAAAACTGACGTCAGCACAAAGGTGAGAGCTGATTGGTGAGTAGTGGGTAAGTGTTTTTCTCCAGTTTAAAATAGGTTAAGCTAAGGAAAGGTAAGAGTTCTAGTTTTTATTTAAAGTACATAAATAATTTAACTTTTTTTACTGTATTTTTTTTCAACTAGAGGCATGGCAGGACAGCTCAGTCCCGTATTATGTACCACCTGCAACATGTGGGAAGTCCAAGACGCTCTTTGTGCTCTGACCTACCACGTGCAGAAAATGCTACCAGCTGCAGCTACTTGAGCTCCAAGTTTCAGAGCTTGAGCAGCAGCTGGAGACACTGAGGTGTATCTGCGAGGATAAGAGTTTTGTGGGTAGCACGTTTTTAGATGTGGTCACCCCACCGCTTACATTAGTGCAGACAGGGAATGGGTGACCATCAGTCAGAAGAAAGGTGTTAGGCAGATAGTCAGGAAATCCCCAAGGTGCATCTCACTCGAGAGTCATTTTTCTGTGTTGGAAAATGGTGAGAGTGATGGTTCCTCTGCAGAGTGCAGCCATGCTCCTGGCACTGTAAGTGGCTCAGCTACACAGGGGGGGAGGAAAAAGAGGGGAAGAGCAATAGTGGCAGGAGATTCAATAGTAAGGGGAACAGACAAGCGTTTTTGCGTAGACGTGACTCCAGGATGGTGGTTGGCTCCCTGGTGCCAGGGTCAAGGATGTCACTGAATGGTTGCAGGGCATTCTAAAGGGCGAGGGCAAACAGACAGAGATCATGGTACATATTGGTACCAATGACATAGGTAGAAAGAGGGATGAGGTCCTGCAAGCAGAATTTATGGAGCTAGGAAACATATTAAAAAGCAGGACCTCAAAGGTAGTAATCTCCGGATTACTACCGGTGCTAGTGAGTATAGAAATAGGAGGTTAGTCCAGATGAATGCGTGGCTGGAGAGATGGTGCAGGAGAGAGAGCTTTAGATTTCTGGGACATGGGACTATTTCTGGGGGTGGTGGGACCTGTACAAGGCAGACCTGTTGCACCTGAACCGGAATGGGACCAACATCCTTGCGGAGACGTTTGCTAGTGCTGTTGGGGAGGGTTTAAACTAACTTGGCAGAGGGATGGGATCCTGAGAGAAGGTTCAGCAGGGGAAGATGCACTGCCAAAATTAGAAGAGAGAGCAAGTGAGTCTGGAAGGCATAGAAATTATAGGCTAGTTAAGGCACAAGGGAGTTTGGCAAGGTTGGATGGTATTTATTTTAATGCAAAGAGTCTGCCGAATAAGATAGATGAGTTGAGGGCACAAATTAAAACATGGAAGTATGATGTCTTGCTGTAACAGAGACATGGTTGAGAGAGGGGCAGGATTGGCAGCTCAATATTCCAGGATATATCGGCTTCAGGCAAGACAGCGAAGGAGGTAAACGAGGAGGGGGTATCGCAATATTGATCAAGGAATCAATTACAGCAGTAAGGAGGGATAACATCTTAGAAGGCACCTCAAATGAAGCCATATGGGTAGAGTTTAAAAACAAAAAAGGAGCAATCACATTGCTGGGAGTGTACTACAGGTCACCAAAAAGCCAGAGAGAAATAGAAGAACAGATATGTAGGCAAGTTTCAGAGAAGTGTAAAAATAATAGAGTAGCAATAGTGGGGGATTTAAATTTCCCCAACATTAACTGGGTTAGTCATAGTGTGATAGGTTTAGAGGAAGCAGAATTCTTAAAATGCATCCGGGGAGCTTTTTAAGCCAGTACGTAGAATGTCCGACAAGAGAGGGGGTGGTCCTGGAATTAATTTTAGGGAATGAAGCCAGGCAAGTGGTAGAGGTATCAGTGGGGGAACATTTTGCAGATAGTGATCATAACTCCATTAGATTCAAGGTTGTTATGGAAAAGGACAAGGATGGGCCAGAAATCAGAGTTCTAAATTGGGGGAAGGCCGATTTTAATAAGATCAGATATGATTTGGCCAGAGTGGACTGGGAGCAGCTACTTTTAGGTAAATCTGTGTCAGAGCAGTGGGACTCATTCAAGAAGGCAATAGGGAGAGTACAGGGCTAACATATTCCAGTAAAGATAAAGGGTGGGACCAACAAATCCAGGGAACCCTGGATATCGAGGGATATACAGGATTGGATAAAGAGAAAAAGGGAGGCATATGGCAGACACTGACCGAGGGCTCAAAACAGCAGAAGCGCTAGAGGAGTATAGAATGTGTAGGGGGGATCTTAAAAAGAAAATTATGAGAGCAAAAAGGGGGCATGAAAAAGCATTGGCAGGTAAAATAAAGGAAAATCCAAAAGTTATTTTACAAGTACATTAAGAGTAAGAGGATAAGTAGGGAAAGAGTAGGGCCCATTAAGGACCATAGTGGCAATTTGTGTGTGAAGCCAGAAGACGTAGGTAGGGTTCTAAATGAATACTTTGTGTCAGTGTTCACAAGTGAGAGGGACGACGTGGGTATGGAAATCAGACAGAAGGACTGTGATATAATTAAAGAAATTAGCATAGAAAGGGAGGAGGTTCTAAGTGGTCTAGCAGGCTTAAAAGTAGATAAATCTCCAGGCCTGGATGAAATGTATCCCAGGCTGTTGGGTGAGGCAAGGGAGGAGGTAGCAGGGGTACTGGCAATAATTTTCAATACCTCTCTGGCCACAGGAGAGATGCCAGAGGACTAGAGGACAGCCAATGTGGTACCGTTATTCAAGAAGGGAGGAAGGGTAAACCAGGGAATTTTAAGCCAGTCAGACTAACCTCAGGGGTGGGGAAAGTATTGGAAGCAATTCTGAGGGACAGAATTAATCTACACTTGGAGAGGCAGGGATTAATTAAGGACAGTCGGCATGGTTTTGTTCAGGGGAGTTCATGTCTGACCAATTTGATTGAATTTTTCGAAGAGGTGACCAGGTGTGTAGTTGAGGGCAATGCATTTGACGTAGTCTACTTGGACTTCAGCAAGGCTTTTGATAAGGTCCCGCATGGGAGGCTGATAACGAAGGTAAGGGCCCATGGAATCCAAGGCAATTTGGCAAATTGGATCCAGAATTGGCTGAGCGGCAGGAAGCAGAGGGTGATGGTCAAGGGGTGACAGATGCCTGTGTCCAGTGGGGTTCCACAGGGATCAGTGTTGGGTCCCTTGCTGTTTGTGATATAGATAAATGATTTAGACTTGAATGTAGGAGGGTTGATCAGTAAATTTGTGGATGACACGAAAACTGGTGGGGCGGTAAGTAGTGAGGAGGATAGCCTTAGATTACAGGAGGATATAGATGGGCTGGACAGATGGGCTGATCAGTGGCAAATGGAATTTAATCCGGAAAAGTGTGAGGTGATGCACTTGGGCAGGACAAACAAGACACGGGATTACACGATGAATGGTAGGACCCTGGGAAGTACCAAGGATCAGAGGGACCTTGGTGTGCATGTCCACCTGTCCCTTAAAGTAGCGGGACAGGTAGATAAAGTGGTTAAGAAGGCATATGGGATACTTGCCTTTATTAGCCGAGGCATAGGATATAAGAGCAGGGAGGTTATGCTGGAACTGTATAAAATGCTGGTTAGGCCACAGCTAGAGTACTGAGTGCAGTTCTGGAATCCACATTGTAGTGATTGCACTAGAGAGAGTGCAGAGGAGATTTACCAGGATGTTGCCTGGGCTGAAGAGTTTTAGTTATGAGGAGAGATTGGATAGACTGGGGTTATTTTCCCTGCAGCAGAGGAGATTGAGGGGGGACATGATTGAGGTGTATAAAATTATGAGGGGCATAGATAGGGTAGACAGGAAAGAACTTTTCCCCTTGGTGGAGGGATCAATAACCAAGGAGCATAGATTTAAGGTAAGGGGCAGGAGGTTTGGAGGGGATGTGAGGAAGAGTTTTTTCACCCAGAGGGTGGTGCCTGGAACTCACTGCCTGAAAGGGTGGTAGAGGCAGAAACTCTCATAACATTTAAGAAGTATTTGGATGTGCACTTGCGGTGCCATGGCATACAAGGCTATGGGCCTAGTGCTGGAAAATGGGATTAGACAAGTTAAGTACTTGTTTGACCGGCGCAGACTCGATGGGCCGAAGGGCCTTTTTCTCTGCTGTAGACCTCTATGGCTCTGTGACTCTATGACTGTGTGCTGTTGAATGATTGGAGTGTGTATTCAGCTCTGTCTAATGTTCATGGAGTGTCTGCACATCTAGGAGCAGTATACAAAATGATTTGAGGAGTGCAAAAGTGAATGGGAGATGGCACTGTCTCAGCATTTTGGCTGCTGCAAGTACGGATTCTAATCTGTGCAAGGCACAAGGATGGTACAACATGGCACAGCAGGCTTCCAGTTTTTCTGATGCTGCACTGGATGCCCTAGTGGAGAGGACAAGAAGGGATATGATATCTCTACTAGAGCCAGGAGATCCTGCAGGCAAACTGTGTGAAGGCAATGGGAGCACTTAGCTGGAACCTCAGGGTCTGGATCCAGTGCCAAAGGAAACTCAATGACCTGACAAGAATGGTCAAGGTCAGTGCAGGTATCTTCAAATACCATCTCCTGTCTCATGAAACATTAGCCTCACACACACTCAATGCACCTGACCCCCCCCCCCATCACTCACCTACCAACAACCTCCATCAAGCACAAACATACTTCACATTCAGTACTTCACCTCACGCTCACATACTCAACACTGCCCCAAGTCTCTCATCCAGAGCTCACACAATGGCAGCTATTCAACCATCACGGTGACAACAACCAAACACATTTGTCAGGAACAGATGTAAACAGAGGTAGAAGGTGAATTTGCATTTTGTTAAATAAAGCATTCAAAAGTGGGAGTGAAATCTTGCACCTAGCTAGGAGACACCAAGCAATGTTTATATTACCAATAAAATTGGTACTATGAAAAGAGTTCAATGGGCCTGGTGCTACAATGAGAACTTACATTCAAAGGGGAAGGCTGGGTATAACAGAAAATAGCTTTGTGTGTGCAGGTCAGAGGTATGTAAGATCTATGTCTGTAAGCCTACAACTGTCTGCAAGGAATAAATTCAAAGGAATCTTATTTTGAATTCATAAGGTGAACAATGCTTTGCCTGGTGTCTGCTTAAGTCTATTGATTATTGTTGCTTTGGTAGAGATTAATTTGGCAATTTGTTAAAAAGTTATGATAGTAATAATTTTAGCCATGTGTATGTGTTTAACCTGTTGTAAATTAATGAATGTTTCATTTAGTTCGATGTTAAAAACTCTCGAACTGGTGGTCTTAGTCCTGAATTTAGAGCTGCAACTCAAAAAATACTAATTGAAAATATAGGTTATGACAGTTATTTAAAGTTTCCCTCTGACATTTTAAATAACTCAGCCTTTACAAACTGCTGTGTCATTAACAACATTGCACTCCACCCACTGACACTTTTCCCACTCTCTTGCAGGACAAGGTGAGAAAATCTATCTCCACTTGGAGAGGCAAGGTTTGATCAGGGATAGTCAGCATGACATTGTCAGAGGGAGGTCATGCCTAACAAATTTGATTGAATTTTTTGAGGAGGTGACCAGGTGTGTAGATGAGGGTAGTGCAGTTTATGTAGTTTATATGGATTTCAGAAAAGCCTTTGACAAGGTCCCACATGGGAGACTTATAAAGAAGGCAAATGCACATGGGATACAGGGTAATTTGATAAGGTGGAATTGGCTTAGTTGTAGGAGACAGAGGGTGATGACAGAAGGCTGCTTTAGTGACTGGAAGCCAGTGTCCAGTGGCGTACCACAGGGATCTGTGCTCGGTCCCCTATTATTTATCATTTATATAAACGACATAGGTGACTATGTGGGGGATAGGTTTAGTAAGTTTGTGGATGACACAAAGATTGGCCGGGTGGTTAACAGTGAGGTTGAGTGTCTTGGGCTACAGGAAGATATAGACGGGATGGTCAAATGGGCAGATAAGTGGCAGATGGAATTTAACCCTTAAAAGTGTGAGGTGATACACTTTGGAAGGAGTAATTTGACAAGGAAGTATTCAATGAACCGCACGACACTAGGAAGTTCTGAGGAACAAAGGGACCTTGGCGTGTGTGTCCATAGATCTCTGAAGGCGGAGGGGCATGTTAGTGGGGTGGTGAAAAAGGCATATGGGACACTTGCCTTTATCAATCGAGGCATAGATTACAAAAGTAGGGAGGTCATGTTGGAGTTGTATAGAACCTTGGAGAGGCCACAGCTGGAGTACTGTGTGCAGTTCTGGTCGTCACATTATAGGAAGGATGTGATTGCACTGGAGGGGGTGCAGAGGAGATTCACCAGGATGTTGCCTGGAATGAAACATTTAAGTTATGAAGAGAGCTTGGATAGACTTGGGTTGTTTTCGTTGGAGCAGAGAAGACTGAGGGGTGACCTGATCGAGGTGTACAAGATTATGAGGGGAATGGACAGGGTGTATAGGGAGCAGCTGTTCCCCTTAGTTGAAGGGTCAGTCACGAAGGGACATAAGTTCAAGGTGAGGGGCAGGAGGTTTAGCGGGGGATGTGAGGAACAACCTTTTTACCCAGAGGGTGGTGATGGTCTGGAATGCGCTGCCTGGGAGGGTGGTGGAGGCGGGTTGCCTCACATCCTTTAAAAAGTACCTGGATGAGCACTTGGCACGTCATAACATTCAAGGCTATGGGCCAAGTGCTGGTAAATGGGATTAGGTAGGTAGGTCAGGTGTTTATTACTTGTCGGTGCAGACTCGATGGACCAAAGGGCCTCTTCTGCACTCTGAGAGTCTGTGATTCTGTGAAGGTGGCAACAACATCGAACCAGCAGGGGGCAGACATGGCTGTGTCTCCTCATCCTCATGGAGAACAGGGTGACGACCATCATTGGAGTGACCATGACTGAGGTTGTGGCCAGTGGTGGGGCTGAGACCATTGAGAATGAGGGTGTGTTCCTATCTAATCCACCTTCTCACATCCCACTTCCCCCGATCCCACAGCTTCATCTAACACACAAGCTGCCGATAGTGACAGCCTGTATCTCTTACATCACCCCCTCATCCCTGCCCCCACTGCTCTCCTTGTCCCTCTCTCCTTTCAGGTAGCAGGACCTGTCACAAGGCCAGGTAATGGTGGGAGAGCAGAGACAGTGATGATGAAGAAACATTTTCACTGACTCTCAAACTCACAGCCACCAACTCCGATTCTAGCAATGTGTGGACCTTAGCAAGTAGTCTAGAGGTGGGATCTACATGTGGTGAGTCACCACAGGATACTGGATCCAAGACAAAGATGACAGTAATGCTTATACAGAAACTGGCAGGTACTACCTGGGACAGCAGAGCCAACAGTCTACACACTGCATCACTCAGTCTGGACTACCCAACAGCAGAGTACTGCTACTAAAGCTGGCTCAGGAGCTGCCACACAAATGGGATAGATAATCGACCTCCGGGAAGTCACAAAGACCATTTTGCAGACATTGAGACCAACACGGCTCGAGTAGCTTCCTGAGCAAGCACATATTAAACCTCCCTGATGTCTGCAGGGAAAACATCCTCCTCAACGAACACCACTGGTTGACTGACTGCTAATGAAGCACTCCCATTGACACAAGACCTCGCAAAACCCTCAAACACCCGTCTGAAATCCCATAACTCCCACTGGAACACCCACCTCTCGATGGCATACCTCCTGGTTGACTGGTTACCAACTGCAACCTGATAACTGACCCGAGCGGTGAAGTCCCAGGTTCCTGGAAAATCTGGGCAACCCTCAACCCCTCAAGGGCAGCCCAGGGACGATGTGACCACTCGCTTCACAAGTGGAACATGAGGAACAGCTCCGATTGTGACTCTGACCATCAAGTCAGGTCATCGTCCATGTACTGAACTCCTGCCTTGAGAGATCCACTCCTGCTGGCATCATAACCTTCACACCGTGTCAGCTGAAGCTGCTGAATGGATTGTTAACCTTGACATCAAACGAGAACTGCTTCCCCAGCCATATCAATAATATCTCCTCCATCTCAATCTTTACCATATCCATTGCTTCTACTATTTTTGCCTCTGTCACCATTTTGTCAGAATTCTCCTCTTAGTCAACACCAATACACTGTACTCATTCAGTATTCCAGCCATGCCCTGCACCTCGAAGCATATATCACCCTCTGTCCCTAATCGAATCTACCCCACCACTTCCTACCCGCTGACTATTTAGATGCTGGTAGAAGATTTTTGAGTGACAAATTAATCTTCTACAGCAGCGACTGACTTCAATACAAATGAACAACTGATGTGTGTGAACGAGAAACTAATTCCCCATCAGCTTCTGTCCACTATCCACTGAGATACACTGGCTCCCAGGGACAAAGCTTACTCCTGTACAGAGTTTCTCCATCACTGAAGATTCATCGAGCTTTCCCTCTTCTACTCTAATGTTTGGGCTCAGTTTCTGGCAGAATGTGTGTTTTGAGGTTGACATCTGCCATCCATTCAGTTCCCCTCTGCTCCCTTACCTCATGGTGACGTGGGAGTAATCACCCACCAATTGTTCAGAAAGCACTTCCACATGAATATCGGTGTCATAGAACTGTTTTCCCATCTGTCGCAGCTGACCCATGGCGTAGTGAAGATAACCTTTCCGCTTGCTCCTGTCATGACCAGGGGTAGAAAAGAAAGATTTGCATTTATATAGCACTTTTCATGACTATCAGGTATCCAAAAGCACTTTACAGCCAATGAAATGTAGTCACTGTTGTAATGAAGGAAATGTGGCTGCCAAATTGTGCACAGCAAGATCCCACAAACAACAATGTGATAATGACCAGATAATCTTTTTTTTGTAATGTTGATTGAGGCATAAATATTGGCCAGGACATCAGGGAGAGCTCCCCTGCTTTTCTTCAAAATAGTGTCATTGGATCTTTTCTGTTTGCCTGAGCAGGCAGACCCAGACCACAGTTTAACAGCTCATCCAAAAGCTAACACCTTTGACAGCGCGGAATTCCCTCAGTACTACACTGCAGCGCCAGTCTTGAATTTTGTGTTCAAGCCCTGGTGTGGGACTTGAACCCAGGACCGGTTGACTCAGAGAAGACACTGCTGACACTCTGAGTTCACTCACCTTCATCTCCCTCATCCTCCGACACCGGTAACCCCTGACCCTTCACCTCCCTCATCCTCCTACACCGGTAACCCCTGACTCTTCACCTCTCTCATCCTCCCACACTGGTAACCTCTGACCCTTCACCTCCCTCATCCTCCTACACCGGTAACCCCTAACCCTTCACTTCCCTCATCCTCCTACACTGGTAACCCCTGACTCTTCACCTCCCTCATCCTCCCACACCGGTAATCCCTGACCCTTCACCTCCCTTATCCATATATACATGGTTCACCATCGTCTCCCACGTTTGCATGGGTATTGAGTATTGGTACCTGTAGTGAAGGGTAACTCCTGTAGCTGACTCCTCCTGACAGAAGAAGGTTGGGGGCTGGACCTTGGGGTAGCTGAAGCGCAGGTACTCATGTAGATTGTCCAAACCATTCACAAAGTCACGCACATGCCTGCCTAGAACCTGGACAAATGGGGAGAGAGGCATCACTGCATGGTGTTAAAAACTGTAGTATAAGGGTCTGGCACATATAGAGTTAACGTGGGACTGAGTACAGGACTGCCCACACAGGAGACCCATACCCAGGGAGTCATACTAGTGTTGGCCAGAGCTGTGTGCACAAGCAAGCATGAAGACAGCCCCAAGCTTGAGCCCTGTAGTGTATATATAGTTCTTGTAGTTAATGAATACATACAGTTAACCTGCTTAAGACTATAAAGACTTCATTAAAACCTACTGAACAGTAACCAACACCCTACACCTGGTGGCAGCAAAAGTAAAAACCCAAAACCTTGCAAAAAATGCAGGAAATAACAGAAACCTGCAAGACTAAAGAAAAATTCGAAGAAGCATTCTGACCTGAGGAAAGCTCAAGTAGCAGACACACACAGGGAAATTGTCAGGGAAAAGCTGCAAAGAAAGGCTTGGAAGCTGAAGGCAGAAATTTAAAATTCATCACTGCAGCAGAAGACTCTATGGGATCACTGGGAAGTCCAGCTTCAATTCTCAGAGGGCAGAGTCAGCAGACCGAGCAGGGATAAGCTCAAACTTCTAACTTCCAGGGCACAGCAGGTCCTGAGAAACTTTTAAATAGTTCACTGGTCAGAAATTGCCATTTAAAATTCTGTTGGACAAAACACATTCCCGAGTCTCCACCTGAACACATGGTATCCAAGCTCACTCTGAAAATGTAAAAAGCTAAATTAATTTCTTAATTGGGAAGAATTAAAGAATAAAGAATCAGCTTTAAAGACCAGCAGAGGCCACGATTTGATGCTTCCGTGACCCCAAAGCACAGCGCTGAAATGGAGACGTCTGCAGCTAATCGATCCAAGCAGCCATTGTTTAAAACTTTCTCAAGGCTGAGTGCGAGCACCATTGCAGCAGGGGATCACCAGAACCAGCAAGGCAGGTGAACCCTCTGTCTTCAAACTCCTGCAGTGATGTCCTGGATCTAAGATGACTGACCTCCAACAACCACAACCATCTTCCTTTGTGCTAGGTATGAATCAAACTAGTGGAGAATTTCCCCCCTGATTCCCATTGACTCCAGTTTTGCTCGGGCCCCTTGATGCCACACTCGGTCAAATGCTGCCTTGAAGTCCTCGGCCCAACCATCTTCATCAATGACCATCCTTCCATCATAAGGTCAGAAGTGGGGATGTTCGCTGATGATTGCACAATGTTCAGCACCTCAGATACTGAAGCAGTCCATGCTTTATTCAGTAGGCCCGATAGTGGGCGAAATCATTGCTAGACAAAGAATCAATGAATCGTCAGATAAGTTTGAAGAAGTACTGAAATCATTCAATGTTTATTTTAACCTAAGAAGTAACATAATCCTCGAAAGGGCTAAATTTAATAAGTGTGTGCAGCAGCCAGGAGAACCTGTTAACTTGTTCATTAATGATCAGTACATGATGGCTGAAGGTGGCAAATATGGAGATCTTAAATCTGAACTTACCAGGAATAGAATAGTTGTAGGAGTAGCAGGTTATACACTCTCAGACGTGCTGCAAGTGAAGGAACGTCTAACCCTCGAGAAAGCTATCCAGGTTGTTAGTGCAGCACAGATCCATGTTAACCGTGGTACAGAGTAAACGCCACGATCCAGTTTGTTAAACAGCACAGACACCGGGACACTCCGGGCCAAGGGCAGCAATACCCTAACTGACCAGTAGAGCGACCATGTCAGTACAGCAGAGCAAAGCGCAAGGCGATATCAATGTCCTGCAATTTCAGCCCAATGCTTTCAATGTAACAGAATTGGACATTTTGGCAAACTGTGCCAAACATTTAAACCCACAGAAGACCCAAAGAGAATTCATGAAGTTGAGACTGCACCCCAAGAGGACACACAGTCATGTATCTTTGGGAAGGTCAAAGATCCAGGATTTTCATTTGCAATGTAGACACTTTGGTTAATGGCCACCTCACAAACTTTAAATTGGTCACGTGTGGTAATTATAGTTTTGATAAACGTAGGAGTGTAGCTCTAAGAATAATCCCATGTTGTAAGATCACATGATCTGTGTAAACCAATGAGTTTGCAGCATGGGGAACTTCAAGTAGGGAGAGTTCTTCTTTAGTTATGGAGTTAGAAGCCCAAATATTGTTGCTGCTGTCTTGTAAATAAAGTTAAATTTTTCCACTAAAAAAAGGGAAATCAACTGTATAACAAACTGGCGATGAAGATAATTCAGATCCGGTACTGTCCCTTGCCCAGCGATTGTGAGTAACTAAGATAATTAAAAGGAAAGGAAGATATACTCATCTGAGATGCCACAGTCTGTCAGAATGAATCCCTTTGAGCCAGCCACAGACGATTGGTCTCAATATATAGAGCATCTTGTGTTCTAATTTTAAGCTAACAAAATCATGGGGGAGGAAAAGAGGGGAGTGATTCTCCTGGGTATTTGTGGGAGCAAAACCTACAGTCTAATTTGAAGCTAGACAGTCCCCAGTGCCCCAGATTCGAAGATATTCAGTGAATTAGTAGACCTCGTTAAGGGGCATTTTCAACCCAAGCCCTCACTCACAATGCAGAGGCTCTGCTTCAATTCACGGAATAGAGCCCCAGGGAGACCATTGCTACCTATGTAGCAAAATTAAAACAACTAACGGGATATTGTAATTTTGGTGAAACCCTGAATGACACGCTCAGAGATTGTTTAGTATGTGGCGCGAGGAAGATGCTATTCAGTGAAGATTGCTGGCTGAAGTGAATCTTGATTTTAAAAAAGCATTAGAAATAGCGCTGGCGATGGAAAGCGCTGTAAGGGATTCACAAGCAATTCAAGGGGCACAAAATGGCGCCATCCTCCTAGTCAGGCAGGAATAGTCAGCCGAAAGTGGCGCAAAAAGCCGGGACTCCACCACCAAGCGGGAAACAGCCCCCGCTAACCGAAAAATGAGAGGAAACAGCTTAGCAACTAAATTAAAAAACAATTTTCATCGATGTGAAAACAATCATCCTTCTAGCGATTGGCAATTTAAAGAGGTAGAGTGTTATTTTTGTCACAGAAGTGGACACATAATGAAACATTGCAAAGCGAGATTTAAACTGCCTTCCAAACAACAATCAAACTCCAATGAAGCCTCTAGTGTAGAAGAGCCGGAAACAACCAACTCTGACATTTATTCCTTATTCAACATGAAAGCTGGGGAGACAGAGCCAATTACTGTCACAGTGAAAGTGAATGGTAAACCCTTAAAAATGGAAGGAGACACTGGTACTTCTACCACTGTAGTAGAACACTTTCAGATATTTAAATAAAGGTGCTCAACAATTAAAATCAGAACAAACCTCTGCCAAGTTGAAAATGTACACAGGTGAAGAAATCCAGGTTATAGGTATCACCAGAGTAACTGTTCATTAAAGTCACCAATCGGCACAGCTACCGGTGATGGTGGGAGAAGGTGAAGGGCCAAGCCTTCTAGGGTGTGATTGGTTGAAAGAGATTAAACTAAACTGGTCACAAATCTTCCAGTTGTGAGCAGGTGGCCCACCAGAGCTGCTAAAAAAAAACATTATCTTCAAGCATGAACTGGGAAAATCCAAGGCCTACAGGCCAAGACTTATGTGGATCCAGAAGCAACCCCTCACTTCTTGAAAGCAAGACCAGTGCCATACACCCTGAGAGAGAAGGTTGATGCTGAGCTGAACCGGCTAGAGAGGCTAGGTGTCAGAAAAGGGGTTCAGTCCTCAGAGTGGGCAGCACCCACAGTCCCTGTCTTAAACCAGAGCAACCAATCCTGATCTGTGGGGACTATAAACTAATGGTTAACAGAACAGCCAAACTGGACAGGTACCCTATTCCCAAGATTGAAGACCTCTCTGCCAAACTGGCAGGTGAGACAATGTATACAAAGCTTGACAAGAGCACACATATCAGCAATTGGGGCTGGATGATGCCTTCCTGGAATCTGTGACCATAAACACCCACAAAGGGTTATATCAATATACACGCCTGCCCTTCGGTGTTTCCTCAGCCTGTGCCATTTCTCAAAGGACATTGGAGAACTTACTACAGGAACTACCTCAGGTTGTAGTCTACCTGGACGATGTACTGATAACTGGATTCACAGAAAAGAGCACTTGGTTAACCTACAAGAAGCCCTGAAACAAGTTTTAGAAGCAGGAGTGCACCTAAAGAAGGAAAAATACACTTTTCAGGCAAATGAAGTTATTTATTTGGGCCACCAGGTAGATGCCCTGGGGTTACACCCTGTTGAAGAGAAGGTTAAAGCAATCAGAGAGGCACCTGCACCTAAGAACATCTCAGAACTTAAATCATTTTAGGGATGGTAAATTATTAGGGCCGTTTTCCACCAAATTTATCAGCTGTTCTAGCCCCTCTACATTCATTGCTAAAGAAAAACCAGCATTGGGTTTGGAAGTCACCCCAAGAAGAAACCTTCATGAAAGTCAAACAGCTCTTGCACTCTTCAAATTTGTTAGTGCATTACCACCTGACAAAGCAATTGGTGCTAATCTGCGACGCGTCCCCCAGTGGAGTGGGAATGGTCCTATCTCACAGCATGGATGACGGTACAGAGAGGCTGATAGGCTATGTATCCAGCACACTAACCACAGCTGAAAAAGGATATTCACCGATAGGAAAGGAAGGTCTGTCGATTATTTTTGGTGTAAAAAAATTCCACTGATACGTGCATGGGTGACATTTCATGATAGCATCAGACCACAAACTACTCTTGGGTCTCTTTGGTGAGGGAAAAGCTATCCCTCCCATAGCTTCTGCACAAATACAAAGATGGGCCCTAATTTTAGCAGCATATGAATACACCTTTGTACATGGACCCGGGATTCATACAGCAAATACTGTTGCCCTAAGCCGCCTTCCTTTGCAAAAGATTAATGACCACATCCCAATTACCCAAGAGCTCATGTTAGTGCTGAATTTCCAAGGTTCCTCACCAGTCTGTGCCAGGTAGATAAGAGCAGTACAAACTTTTAAGGCGGGAATGAAAAAGTTAACAGGCAGGCGAATCATTGGAAACTAAACTTGCTCGTTTCCTATTTCAATACAGAACAACAAACATCCCCCCCCCCCACCAACCCCGCCACACACTACAACAGGAGCAACACCTGCAGAATTACTGATGAGGCGCTGTCTCCAAACAAGACTGAACCTGATACTTCCTGATTTGGAGGGGAAGGTGGAGAAAAGTCAAGAGAAGCAAAAAGTGACTCATGATTTCAATAGTCGTGAGTGACAATTTACTGTCGATGAAGCGATATATGAAAAGAATTTCGGTGGAGGACCAAAGTGGTTACCTGGTAAAGTAAGTTCTGTTACTGGACCATTGTCGTACCACATGGAAGTGGAGGGCCGGATCACCTGTAATCTTGTGGATCATTTAAGACAAACAGAGATACCCCAACAGAATGATGTTCCACCTGTAACCATTAGTGAAGCAGTAACCAATTCCCGTTGAAGTAGCTCAACCAGGGACAGACATGGCTGATATCTCTGTCGGAGTGGAAGATACTGAACTGCCTGTGCCTAATGAGGAACCTGATGTTAATGCGGTTCCAGAGAATGTCTTTCCGACAAAAGAATCTGAAGTTGTGGAGCTGCAACATTCCACACGGATCAGGAAACCACCTAATAGACTGAACTTGTAATTTCATGGCCTGTGTAAATATTGTAATGTCATGAGATAAATATCCTTGTAAATACAAAATGTACAGAAAAGTTAAAGGGAGAGGAATGTAGTAATTTTAGTTTTGAGAAACATAGGACTGTAGTTTTAAGAATAATCCTGTGTTGTAAGATCACATGATCTGCGTAAACCAATGAGTTAGCAGCGGGGGAACCTCTAGTAAGGAGAGTTTTTCTTTAGTTATGGAGTTAAATGCACCCATGTAGCTGCTGCTGCTGTCTTGTAAATAAAGTTCAGTGTTTCCACCAAGAAAAGTAGACTGAAGATCAACTCTATAACAACACAGGAGGCAGGTTTATGGTCTTTTTGTACAAAGAACCATGGCTGAGGGAGCCTCTGGCTTCAAATATTGAACACACCGCTCTATGGGCCCAGGGGATTCCACCTTCCGGTCATAAGCAAGATCTGGAACCACTAAGGTATGGGAGCAAACAAATCTTCGAGCTAATGTTCATCATCCATAACCAGTCTTTATCTCTCTTGAGCATAGATGCCTGTGTAGCCCTGAATCTCCTCAAAACATCAGAAGATATCAAGACGACCACTGTCGAAAGTAAAACAGAACTGCAAGTTCCTGAGAACTCAAACAGAAAGAGTGTGCTGACCGGAACTTCAACTCTGAGCTGTCTTCTCTCTTTGCAGAGCAGGTTTGTCCATTCTCGTTAGAGATGTCGGAAAGCCCTCATTGGTCAGACCAGCCAACTACTCAGGTGGTTACCATGCCACCTCCAATGGAGGTTAGACAAGAGAGCAACCAATAACCAGAAAAGCCTCAACCTCCGGCTCTGACGACTCTTGTTGAGGTCAACACTGCGACCACAGAGCAAATACTGCCAGTCCCAGCCAGCCTGACAGGGCCACAAACGATGCTGGAACCAAGTAGCAGCCTCCATTGCCGACAGCACATCCCACCACCAAACACAAAGGTGAGCTGAATTAAAAAACCACATCCTCATAACAGGAATGGCCATCAGAGGACATCATGATGACCCACATGGTGAAGGAAGAAGAGGAAACAACAACATGGAGACTAGCACAGCGTTCGTCTGCCCCACAGGAAATGGGATGGAGTAACACAACCTATCACCACAACTGCCAATTCGACAAAGAGCGGTTCGATAATAAGGAATTGAAAAAGTCCTCATAATCTTCAGCATGTTAACCGTTTGTATGTATTAACTACAAAAGCTATGTACTTTTTAAAATTCATTCATGGGGTGCAGGCTTCGCTGGCTGGGCCAGCTTTTATTGCCCATCCCTAGTTGCCCTTGAGAAGGTGGTGGTGAGCTGCCTTCTTGAACCACTGCAGTCCATGTGGTGTAGGTACATCCACAGTGCTGTTAGGGAGGGAGTTCCAGGATTTTGACCCAGCGACAGTGAAGAAACGGTGATATATTTCCAAGTCAGGATGGTGAGTGACTTAGAGGGGAACTTCCAGGTGGTGGTGTTCCCAACTATCTGCTGCCTTTGTCCTTCTAGATGGTAGTGGTCATGGGTTTGGAAGGGGCTGTCGAAGGAGCCTTGGTGAGTTCCTGCAGTGCATCTTGTAGATGGTACACACTGCCGCTACTGTGCGTCGGTGGTGGGCAGAATGAATGTTTGTGGATGTGGTGCCAATCAAGCGGGGCTGCTTTGTCCTGGATGGTGTCGAGCTTCTTGAGTGTTGTAGGAGCTGCACTCATCCAGGCAAGTGGGGAGTATTCCATCACACTCCTGACTTGTGCCTTGTAGATGGTGCACAGGCTTTGGGGAGTCAGGAGGTGAGTTTCTCACTGCAGGATTCCTAGCCTCTGACCTGTTCTTGTAATCACAGTAGTTATATGGCTAGTCCAGTTCAGTTTCTGGTCAATGGTAACCCCCAGGCTGTTAATAGTGGGGGATTCAGCGATGGTAATGGCAATGAGTATCGAGGGGCGAAGGTTGGATTCTCTCTTGTTGGAGATGGTCATTGCCTGGCACTTGTATGGCATAAATGTTACTTGCCACTTGTCAGCCCAAGCCTGGATATTGTCCAGGTCTTGCTGCATTTGGACATCGACTGCTTCAGTATCTGAGGAGTTGCAAATGGTGCTGAACATTGTGTAATAATCAGTGAACATCCCCACTTCCGACCTTATGATGGAAGGAAGGTCATTGATGAAGCAGCTGAAGATGGTTGGGCCAAGGACACTACCCTGAGGAACTCCTGCAGTGATGTCCTGGAGCTGAGATGATTGACCTCCAACAACCACAACTATCTTCCTTTGTGCTAGGTATGACTCCAACCAGAGGATGGGAACCTCTGATTCCCATTGACTCCGGTTTTGCTAGGGCTCCTCGATGCCACACTTGGTCAAATGCTGCCTTTATGTCAAGGGCAGTCACTCTCACCTCACCTTGGGAGTTCAGCTCTTTTGTCCATGTTTGAACCAAGGCTGTAATAAGGTCTGGAGCTGAGTGACCCTGGCTGAAACCCAAACTGAGCATCAGTGAGCAGTTTATTGCTAAGCAAGTGCCGCTTGATAGCACTGCTGATGGCCCCTTCCATTACTTTACTGATGATGGAGAGTAGACTGATGGGGAGGTAATTGGCCGGATTGGATTTGTCCTGCTTTTTGTGTACAGGACATACCTGGGTAATTTTCCACATAGCTGGGTCGATGCCAGTGCTGTAGCTGTACTGGAACAGCTTGGCTAGGGGCGTGGGCAAGTTCTGGAGCACAAGTCTTCAGTACTATTGCTGGAATATTGTCAGGGCCCATAGCCTATGCAGTATCCTGTGCCTTCAGCTGTTTTTTGATATTATGTGGAGTGAATTGAATTGGCTGAAGACTGGCATCTGTGATGCTGGGGACCTCCAGAGGAGACACAGATGGATCATCCACTCAGCACTTCTGGCTGAAGATTGTAGCAAATGCGTCAGCCTTATCATTTGCACGGATGTGTTGGGCTCCCCCATCATTGAGGATGGGGATACTTGTGGAGCCTCCTCCTACAGTGAGTTATTTAATTGTCTACCACCATTCACGACTGGATGTGGCAGGACTGCAGAGCTTAGATCTGATCTATTGATTATGGAATCACTTAGTTCTGTGTATGTCTTTTTCATATCCAACAGCCCTCTAGAAGCGCATTACATCAGTTAGTAACTTCCATCCAGTTTTTCCTGGAATTTGACCTCTCCAAGACCTATGGACACAGCATCTGCTGCTATAGTTGTGGGCAAGAACGGGTTGTAGTGGGCAAAAATGTCAGTGGAGGACAGTATCACCTTCATGCAAGTGAATGCTTACTCTTGATGAGGGTCCCAGCACTCTGCCTGGTCTATCTTAAGCAGATGCCTCAAAGGTTCTGTGACCTGTACCAAATTTGGTCAAAATATTACCAGCTGGTTCACTATTCCCAAGAATCGCTGGAGGTCTGGAATCATGGATAGAGTTGGGAACTTGCTAAGAGCTCTAGTTTTCTGTGGATCTGCTGTGATGCCTTTATTGCTGACGATGTGGCCCAGGAAGCCTGGAGGACTCACATTTCTCATTCAGCGTCAGCCGTGCTTCCTGCAGGCACTCTAAGACTGCAGTGAGTGTCTTGTCATGGTCCTCCAGCATTGTACCATGAACCAATACATCATCCATGTGGCAAATGACCCCCTGTAGGCCCTGCAAATAGGCCAACATCGTACGTTGAAATGTTTCTGGCAGCAAAGTAATTCTAAACAGCGGGCAGTTAAAGCAGCATCTCCTGAAGGTGGGAATGAATGTGGACAGTAGCCTGGGCTCTTCATCAAGGGAAAGCCACTGTTGGCATCCAGCTTTGAAAATACCGTGCTCTTTGTGAGTTTAGTCAGGCTTTCATCCACTGAGGACATGGGATGTACTTTGCTGGCTTCATTGAGCTGTGTCAGGGCGATGCATGTAGCGATAGAGCCTTTCGGTTTGGGGCTTGGACCATTCTGGCAGAGCATGCGGTTGGTCATATGACTGGGGAGATGACCCCCATGTTCATCACCTTGTCCAGCTGCTGCTGCACTTGCTTTATGAGTGGGTGGGGAAGCTTTTGTGGCGTGAATAGGCACATGGGTTTAGCATCCTTCCTCAGTGTGATCTTGTACACGTTTTTCAATCACGCCAGTCCTGTAAAGACCTTCAGGAACTCACTTGGAGACAGGCCCTTGTTTGTTGAGCTTGTCAATTTTTTGTAGAAGGTTAAGTTTGACACAGGTGTTGCGGTTGGGTAGTGAACAGTCCTGGTTGTGGACGACGAACAGGGTCTCTCAGATTCTTTTATCCTTGTACCGCAGTGTCGCCTGCAGGGTGCGTTTCACCAGGAGCTGTGTGCCTCCTGCTCTGTATAGGTGTGTTGTGGGTGGCATCAGCCATTGATCACCAGCCATGGTTCCCTGTCAACAGGGCCATAACACTGAACTCCGTGTGCAGCACAGGCCCATGGTAAGAGGCGAAACTAAACCATGGTACAGAGTAAACCCCACGGTCCAGTTAGTTAAACAGCACAGACACTGGGACACTCCAGGCCAAGGGCAGCAATACCCTAACTGACCAGCAGAGTGACACCAGCCCCCATGACCAATTTAAAGTTTGTGAGGTGGCCATTAACCAAAGTGTCTACATTGCAAATAAAAATCCTGGATCTTTGACCTTACCAAATATACATGACTGTGTGTCCTCTTGGGGTGCAGTCTCAACTTCATGAATCCTCTTTGGGTCTTCTGTGGGTTTAAATGTTTGGCACAGTTTGCCAAAATGTCCAATTCTGTTACATTCAAAAAATTGGGCTGAAATTACAGGACATTGATATCGCCTGTGGGGGCACTTTGCTCTGCTGTACTGACATGGTCGCTCTACTGGTCAGTTAGGGTATTGCTGCCCTTGGCCCGGAGTGTCCCGGTGTCTGTGCTGTTTAACAAACTGGATCGTGGCGTTTACTCTGTACCACGGTTAACATGGATCTGTGCTGCACTAACAACCTGGATAGCTTTCTCGAGGGTTAGACGTTCCTTCACTTGCAGCACGTCTGAGAGTGTATAACCTGCTACTCCTACAACTATTCTATTCCTGGTAAGTTCAGATTTAAGATCTCCATATTTGCCACCTTCAGCCATCATGTACTGATCATTAATGAACAAGTTAACAGGTTCTCCTGGCTGCTGCACGCACTTATTAAATTTAGCCCTCTCGAGGATTATGTTACTTCTTAGGTTAAAATAAACATTGAATGATTTCAGTACTTCTTCAAACTTATCTGACGATTCATTGATTCTTTGTCTAGCAATGATTTCGCCCACTATCGGGCCTACTGAATAAAGCATGGACTGCTTCAGTATCTGAGGTGCTGAACATTGTGCAATCATCAGCGAACATCCCCACTTCTGACCTTATGATGGAAGGATGGTCATTGATGAAGATGGTTGGGCCGAGGACTTCAAGGCAGCATTTGACCGAGTGTGGCATCAAGGGGCCCGAGCAAAACTGGAGTCAATGGGAATCAGGGGGGAAATTCTCCACTAGTTTGATTCATACCTAGCACAAAGGAAGATGGTTGTGGTTGTTGGAGGTCAGTCATCTTAGATCCAGGACATCACTGCAGGAGTTTGAAGACAGAGGGTTCACCTGCCTTGCTGGTTCTGGTGATCCCCTGCTGCAATGGTGCTCGCACTCAGCCTTGAGAAAGTTTTAAACAATGGCTGCTTGGATCGATTAGCTGCAGACGTCTCCATTTCAGCGCTGTGCTTTGGGGTCACGGAAGCATCAAATCGTGGCCTCTGCTGGTCTTTAAAGCTGATTCTTTATTCTTTAATTCTTCCCAATTAAGAAATTAATTTAGCTTTTTACATTTTCAGAGTGAGCTTGGATACCATGTGTTCAGGTGGAGACTCGGGAATGTGTTTTGTCCAACAGAATTTTAAATGGCAATTTCTGACCAGTGAACTATTTAAAAGTTTCTCAGGACCTGCTGTGCCCTGGAAGTTAGAAGTTTGAGCTTATCCCTGCTCGGTCTGCTGACTCTGCCCTCTGAGAATTGAAGCTGGACTTCCCAGTGATCACATAGAGTCTTCTGCTGCAGTGATGAATTTTAAATTTCTGCCTCTAGCTTCCAAGCCTTTCTTTGCAGCTTTTCCCTGACAATTTCCCTCTGTGTGTCTGCTTCTCGAGCTTTCCTCAGGTCAGAATGCTTCTTCGAATTTTTCTTTAGTCTTGCAGGTTTCTGTTATTTCCTGCATTTTTTGCATTTTACTTTTGCTGCCACCAGGTGTAGGGTGTTGGTTACTGTTCAGTAGGTTTTAATGAAGTCTTTATAGTCTTAAGCAGGTTAACTGTACGTATTCATTAACTACAAGGACTATATATACACTACAGGGCTCAAGCTTGGGGCTGTCTCCATGCTTGCTTGTGCACACAGCTCTGGCCAACACTAGTATGACTCCCTGGGTGTGCCTCGGGTGTTCTCTTATATCACTATGTGGGCAGTCTTGTACTCAGTTCCACATTTATGTGCCCATATGTGCCAGACCCTTTTACAGGAGGGAGGTAGGCGATTGGACAGTCGTTTACTACGACATAGAAGCAAGGAATTTTTGAAGAAGAGAGGTGATGGTGACAGATGTAAAGGAGAGAGCGACAGCACCTGAAGAGGGAGACAATTTATATTATCAGCTAACATGGGGACCAGAAGGAGAAATTGGGTAGTCAGCAGCTTAATGGGAATGGGGTTGGGAGAACAGGAAGTGAGTCTCATGGGCTGAATGAGCTCATAGGGCAGGAACAGGGATAGGAGAGAAACTAGAGAAAGCTCCGGGTTCAGAGCCAGTGCAGGGCGGAGATTTAGAGGATGTTTGGCCATGATAGCTTGTTGGGGGGACTGACACAGCAGACCGGACTGTCCCAAACTTAGTGGAGAGGCATTTGAGAATGGGGGAGAGTGTTTGAGAATGGAAGACAGGGTTTGAGAATGGAGGAGAGGGGTTTTCAGAATGGTTGAGAGGGGTTTAAGATTAGAAAGGAGTTTGAGAATGGAGGAGAGGGGTTGAGAATGGAGGAGAGGGTAGGAAAATGGAAAGGTGATTGAGAATGGAGGAGAGGATTTGAAAATAGAGGTGATGGTTTGAGAATGGAGGAGAGGGGTTTCAGAATAGAGGAGAGGGATTTCAGAAAGGAGGAGAGGGGTTTCAGAATGGAGGAGAGGAGTTTCAGAATGGAGGAGAGGGGTTTCAGAATGGAGGAGAGGGGTTTCAGAATGGAGGAGAGGGGTTTAAGATTAGAAAGGGGTTTGAGAATGGAGGAGAGGGGTTGAGAATGGAGGAGAGGGTATGAGAATGGAGAGGTGCTTGAGAATGGAGGAGAGGGGTTTTCAGAATGTAGGAGAGGTTTGAGAATGGAGGAGAGGGTTTGAGAATGGAGGAGAGGGGTTTCAGAATGGAGGAGAGGGGTTGAGAATGGAGGAGAGGGTTTGAGGATGGACAGGGATATGAGAATGGAGGAGAGGGTTTGAGAATGTAAAGGGGTATGAGAATGGAGGAGAGGGGTATGAGGATGGGGAGGGAGATGAGAATGGAGGAGAGCGGTTGAGGATGGAAAGGGGTATGAGAATGGAGGAGAGGGGTTGAGAATGGAGAGGGGTATGAGAATGGAGAAGTGGGAGTTGAGGATGGAGAGGGGTATGAGAATGGAGGAGAGGGTTTGAAGGTGGAGAGAGATATAAGAATGGAGGAGAGGGGGTTGAGGATGGAGAGGGGTATGAGAATGGAGGAGAGGGTTTGAGGATGGAGAGAGATATAAGAATGGAGGAGAGGGGATTGAGGATGGAGAGGGGTATGAGAATGGAGGGGAGGGTCTGAGGATGGAGAGGGGTATGAGAATGGAGGAGAGGGTTTGAAGGTGGAGAGAGATATAAGAATGGAGGAGAGGGGGTTGAGGATGGAGAAGGGTATGAGAATGGAGGAGAGGGTTTGAGGATGGAGAGAGATATAAGAATGGAGGAGAGGGGGTTGAGGATGGAGTGGGATATGAGAATGGAGGAGAGGGGGTTGAGGATGGAGAGGGGTATGAGAATGGAGGAGAGAGGGTTGAGGATGGAGAGGGGTATGACAATGGATGAGAAGTTTTGAGGATGGAGTGGGATATGAGAATGGAGGAGAGGGTTTGAGGATGGAGAGGGGTATGAGAATGGAGGGGACGGTGTTGAGGATGGAGCAGGATATGAGAATGGAGAAGAGGGTTTGAGGATGGAGAGGGGTATGAGAATGGAGGAGAGGGTTTGAGGATGGAGAGGGGTATGAGAATGGAGGAGAGGGTTTGAGGATGGAGAGGGGTATCGAATGGAGGAGAGGGTTTCAGGATGTAGAGGTGTATGAGAATGGAGGAGATGGGGTTGAGGATGGAGAGGGGTATGAGAATGGAGGAGATGGTTTGAGGATGGAGTGGGATATGAGAATGGAGGAAAGGGGGTTGAGGATGGAGAGGGGTATGAGAATGGAGGAGAGTGTTTGAGGACGGAGAGAGATTTGAGAATGTAGGAGAGGGGGTTGAGGATGGAGAGGGGTACGAGAATGGAGGAGAGGGTTTGAGGATGGAGAGGGGTATGAGAATGGAGGAGAGGGTTTGAGGATGGAGAGGGGTATGAGAATGGAGGAGAGGGGTTGAGAATGGCGAGAGGTATGAGAATGGAGGAGACGGGTTGAGAATGGAGATGAATATGAGAATGGAGGACAGGGGTTGAGGATAGAGAGAGGTATGAGAATGGAGGAGAGTGTTTGAGGATGGAGAAGGGTATGAGAATGGAGGAGAGGGTTTGAGGATGGAGAGGGGTATGAGAATGGAGGAGAGGGTTTGAGCTTGGGGAGGGGTACGAGAATGGAGGAGAGGGTTTGCGGATGGAGAGGGGTATGAGAATCGAGGAGAGGGTTTGAGGATGGAGAGGGATATGAGAATGGAGGAGAGGGTTTGAGGATGGAGAGGGTATGAGAATGGAGAGGAGGGGGTTGAGGATGGAGCGGGATATGAGAATGGAGGAGAGGGTTTGAGGATGGAGAAGGGTATGAGAATGGAGGAGAGGGTTTGAGGATGGAGAGGGGTATGAGAATGGAGGAGAGGGTTTGAGGATGGGGAGGGGTACGAGAATGGAGGAGAGGGTTTGCGGATGGAGAGGGGAATGAGAATCGAGGAGAGGGTTTGAGGATGGAGAGGGATATGAGAATGGAGGAGAGGGTTTGAGGATGGAGAGGGTATGAGAATGGAGAGGAGCGGGTTGAGGATGGAGCGGGATATGAGAATGGAGGAGAGGGTTTGAGGATGGAGAGGGGTATGAGAATGGAGGAGAGTGGGTTGAGGATGGAGTAGGAAATGAGAATGGAGAGGAGGGGGTTGAGGATGGAGCGGGATATGAGAATGGAGGAGAGGGTTTGAGGATGGAGAGGGGTATGAGAATGGAGGAGAGGGGGTTGAGGATGGAGGGGATATGAGAATGGAGGAGAGGGGGTTGAGGATGCAGAGGGGTATGAGAATGGAGGAGAGAAGGTTGAGGATGGAGAGGGGTATGACAATGGAGGAGAAGTTTTGAGGATGGAGTGGGATATGAGAATGGAGGAGAGGGTTTGAGGATGGAGAGGGGTATGAGAATGGAGGAGAGGGTTTGAGGATGGAGAGAGATATAAGAATGGAGGAGAGGGGGTTGAGGATGGAGAAGGGTATGAGAATGGAGGAGAGGGTTTGAGGATGGAGAGGGGTATGAGAATGGAGGAGAGGGTTTGAAGGTGGAGAGAGATATAAGAATGGAGGAGAGGGGGTTGAGGATGGAGAAGGGTATGAGAATGGAGGAGAGGGTTTGAGTATGGAGAGGGGTATGAGAATGGAGGAGAGGGTTTGTGGATGGAGAGGGGTATCGAATGGAGGAGAGGGTTTCAGGATGGAGAGGGGTATCGAATGGAGGAGATGGGGTTGAGGATGGAGAGGCGTATGAGAATGGAGGAGATGGGGTTGAGGATGGAGAGGGGTATGAGAATGGAGGAGATGGTTTGAGGATGGAGTTGGATATGAGAATGGAGGAGAGGGGGTTGAGGATGGAGAGGGGTATGAGAATGGAGGAGAGTGTTTGAGGATGGAGAGAAATTTGAGAATGTAGGAGAGGGGGTTGAGGATGGAGAGGGGTATGAGAATGGAGGAGAGGGTCTGAGGATGGAGAGGGGTATGAGAATGGAGGAGAGGGTTTGAAGGTGGAGAGAGATATAAGAATGGAGGAGAGGGGGTTGAGGATGGAGAAGGGTATGAGAATGGAGGAGAGGGTTTGAGGATGGAGAGAGATATAAGACTGGAGGAGAGGGGGTTGAGGATGGAGTGGGATATGAGAATGGAGGAGAGGGGGTTGAGGATGGAGAGGGATATGAGAATGGAGGAGAGAGGGTTGAGGATGGAGAGGGGTATGACAATGGAGGAGAAGTTTTGAGGATGGAGTGGGATATGAGAATGGAGGAGAGGGTTTGAGGATGGAGAGGGGTATGAGAATGGAGGAGAGGGTTTGAGGATGGAGAAGGGTATGAGAATGGAGGAGAGGGTTTGAGGATGGAGAGGGGTATGAGAATGGAGGAGAGGGTTTGAGGATGGGGAGGGGTACGAGAATGGAGGAGAGGGTTTGCGGATGGAGAGGGGAATGAGAATCGAGGAGAGGATTTGAGGATGGAGAGGGATATGAGAATGGAGGAGAGGGTTTGAGGATGGAGAGGGTATGAGAATGGAGAGGAGCGGGTTGAGGATGGAGCGGGATATGAGAATGGAGGAGAGGGTTTGAGGATGGAGAGGGGTATGAGAATGGAGGAGAGTGGGTTGAGGATGGAGTAGGAAATGAGAATGGAGAGGAGGGGGTTGAGGATGGAGCGGGATATGAGAATGGAGGAGAGGGTTTGAGGATGGAGAGGGGTATGAGAATGGAGGAGAGGGGGTTGAGGATGGAGGGGATATGAGAATGGAGGAGAGGGGGTTGAGGATGCAGAGGGGTATGAGAATGGAGGAGAGAAGGTTGAGGATGGAGAGGGGTATGACAATGGAGGAGAAGTTTTGAGGATGGAGTGGGATATGAGAATGGAGGAGAGGGTTTGAGGATGGAGAGGGGTATGAGAATGGAGGAGAGGGTTTGAGGATGGAGAGAGATATAAGAATGGAGGAGAGGGGGTTGAGGATGGAGAAGGGTATGAGAATGGAGGAGAGGGTTTGAGGATGGAGAGGGGTATGAGAATGGAGGAGAGGGTTTGAAGGTGGAGAGAGATATAAGAATGGAGGAGAGGGGGTTGAGGATGGAGAAGGGTATGAGAATGGAGGAGAGGGTTTGAGTATGGAGAGGGGTATGAGAATGGAGGAGAGGGTTTGAGGATGGAGAGGGGTATCGATTGGAGGAGAGGGTGTCAGGATGGAGTGGGGTATCGAATGGAGGAGATGGGGGGTGAGGATGGAGAGGCGTATGAGAATGGAGGAGATGGGGTTTGAGGATGGAGAGGGGTATGGAGAATATGGTTTGAGGATGGAGTGGGATATGAGAATGGAGGAAAGGGGGTTGAGGATGGAGAGGGGTATGAGAATGGAGGAGAGTGTTTGAGGACGGAGAGAGATTTGAGAATGTAGGAGAGGGGGTTGAGGATGGAGAGGGGTATGAGAATGGAGGAGAGGGTTTGAGGATGGAGAGGGCTAATAGAATGGAGGAGAGGGTTTGAGGATGGAGAGGGGTATGAGAATGGAGGAGAGGGGTTGAGAATGGCGAGGGGTATGAGAATGGAGGAGACGGGTTGAGAATGGAGATGAATATGAGAATGGAGGACAGGGGTTGAGGATAGAGAGAGGTATGAGAATGGAGGAGAGTGTTTGAGGATGGAGAAGGGTATGAGAATGGAGGAGAGGGTTTGAGGATGGAGAGGGGTATGAGAATGGAGAGGAGGGGGTTGAGGATGGAGCGGGATATGAGAATGGAGGAGAGGGTTTGAGGATGGAGAAGGGTATGAGAATGGAGGAGAGGGTTTGAGGGATGGAGAGGGGTATGAGAATGGAGGAGAGGGTTTGAGGATGGGGACGGGTACGAGAATGGAGGAGAGGGTTTGCGGATGGAGAGGGGTATGAGAATCGAGGAGAGGGTTTGAGGATGGAGAGGGATATGAGAATGGAGGAGAGGGTTTGAGGATGGAGAGGGTATGAGAATGGAGAGGAGGGGGTTGAGGATGGAGCGGGATATGAGAATGGAGGAGAGGGTTTGAGGATGGGGAGGGGTATGAGAATGGAGGAGAGTGGGTTGAGGATGGAGCAGGATATGAGAATGGAGAGGAGGGGGATGAGGATGGAGCGGGATATGAGAATGGAGGAGAGGGTGAGGATGGAGAGGGGTATGAGAATGGAGGAGAGGGTTTCAAGATGGATAGGGGTATGAGAATGGAGGAGAGGTTTGGAGGATGGAGAGGGATATGAGAATGGAGGAGAGGGGGTTGAGGATGGAGAGGGTACGAGAATGGAGAGAGGGGTTGAGAATGGAGAGGGGTATGAGAATGGAGAAGTGGGAGTTGAGGATGGAGAGGGGTATGAGAATGGAGGAGAGGGTTTGAAGGTGGAGAGAGATATAAGAATGGAGGAGAGGGGGTTGAGGATGGAGAGGAGTATGAGAATGGAGGAGAGGGTTTGAGGATGGAGAGAGATATACGAATGGAGGAGAGGGGGTTGAGGATGGAGAGGGGTATGAGAATGGAGGGGAGGGTCTGAGGATGGAGTGGGATATGAGAATGGAGGAGAGGGTTTGAGGATGGAGAGGGGTATGAGAATGGAGGAGAGGGTTTGAGGATGGAGAGAGATATAAGAATGGAGGAGAGGGGGTTGAGGATGGAGAAGGGTATGAGAATGGAGGAGAGGGTTTGAGGATGGAGAGGGGTATGAGAATGGAGGAGAGGGTTTGAGGATGGAGAGGGGTATCGAATGGAGGAGAGGGTTTCAGGATGGAGAGGGGTATCGAATGGAGGAGATGGGGTTGAGGATGGAGAGGCGTATGAGAATGGAGGAGAGGGTTTGAGGATGGAGAGGGAAATGAGAATGGAGGAGAGGGGGTTGAGGATGGAGAGGGGTATGAGAATGGAGGAGAGTGTTTGAGGATGGAGAAGGGTATGAGAATGGAGGAGAGCGGTTGAGAATGGAGAGGGGTATGAAAATGGAGGAGAGGGAGTTGAGGATCAACAGGGATATGAGAATGGAGGAGAGGGGGTTGAGGATAGAGAGGGTATGAGAATGGAGGAGATGGTTTGAGGATAGAGAGGGGTATGAGAATGGAGGAGAGGGTTTGAGGATTGAGAGGGGAATGAGAATGGAGGAGAGGGTTTGAGGATGGAGAGGGTATGAGAATGGAGGGGACGGTGTTGAGGATGGAGCAGGATATGAGAATGGAGAAGAGGGTTTGAGGATGGAGAGGGGTATGAGAATGGAGGAGAGGGTTTGAGGATGGAGAGGGGTATGAGAATGGAGGAGAGGGTTTGAGGATTGAGAGGGGTATCGAATGGAGGAGAGGGTTCAGGATGTAGAGGCGTATGAGAATGGAGGAGATGGGGTTGAGGATGGAGAGGGGTATGAGAATGGAGGAGATGGTTTGAGGATGGAGTGGGATATGAGAATGGAGGAGAGGGGGTTGAGGATGGAGAGGGGTATGAGAATGGAGGAGAGTGTTTGAGGATGGAGAGAGATTTGAGAATGTAGGAGAGGGGGTTGAGGATGGAGAGGGGTATGAGAATGGAGGAGAGGGTTTGAGGATGGAGAGGGGTATGAGAATGGAGGAGAGGGTTTGAGGATGGAGAGGGGTATGAGAATGGAGGAGAGGGGTTGAGAATGGCGAGAGGTATGAGAATGGAGGAGACGGGTTGAGAATGGAGATGAATATGAGAATGGAGGACAGGGGTTGAGGATAGAGAGAGGTATGAGAATGGAGGAGAGTGTTTGAGGATGGAGAAGGGTATGAGAATGGAGGAGAGGGTTTGAGGATGGAGAGGGGTATGAGAATGGAGGAGAGGGTTTGAGCTTGGGGAGGGGTACGAGAATGGAGGAGAGGGTTTGCGGATGGAGAGGGGTATGAGAATCGAGGAGAGGGTTTGAGGATGGAGAGGGATATGAGAATGGAGGAGAGGGTTTGAGGATGGAGAAGGGTATGAGAATGGAGGAGAGGGTTTGAGGATGGAGAGAGATATAAGACTGGAGGAGAGGGGGTTGAGGATGGAGTGGGATATGAGAATGGAGGAGAGGGGTTGAGGATGGAGAGGGATATGAGAATGGAGGAGAGAGGGTTGAGGATGGAGAGGGGTATGACAATGGAGGAGAAGTTTTGAGGATGGAGTGGGATATGAGAATGGAGGAGAGGGTTTGAGGATGGAGAGGGGTATGAGAATGGAGGAGAGGGTTTGAGGATGGAGAAGGGTATGAGAATGGAGGAGAGGGTTTGAGGATGGAGAGGGGTATGAGAATGGAGGAGAGGGTTTGAGGATGGGGAGGGGTACGAGAATGGAGGAGAGGGGTTTGCGGATGGAGAGGGGAATGAGAATCGAGGAGAGGATTTGAGGATGGAGAGGGATATGAGAATGGAGGAGAGGGTTTGAGGATGGAGAGGGTATGGAGAATGGAGAGGAGCGGGTTGAGGATGGAGCGGGATATGAGAATGGAGGAGAGGGTTTGAGGATGGAGAGGGGTATGAGAATGGAGGAGAGTGGGTTGAGGATGGAGTAGGAAATGAGAATGGAGAGGAGGGGGTTGAGGATGGAGCGGGATATGAGAATGGAGGAGAGGGTTTGAGGATGGAGAGGGGTATGAGAATGGAGGAGAGGGGGTTGAGGATGGAGAGGGGTATGAGAATGGAGGAGATGGTTTGAGGATGGAGTTGGATATGAGAATGGAGGAGAGGGGGTTGAGGATGGAGAGGGGTATGAGAATGGAGGAGAGTGTTTGAGGATGGAGAGAAATTTGAGAATGTAGGAGAGGGGGTTGAGGATGGAGAGGGGTATGAGAATGGAGGAGAGGGTCTGAGGATGGAGAGGGGTATGAGAATGGAGGAGAGGGGTTTGAAGGTGGAGAGAGATATAAGAATGGAGGAGAGGGGGTTGAGGATGGAGAAGGGTATGAGAATGGAGGAGAGGGTTTGAGGATGGAGAGAGATATAAGACTGGAGGAGAGGGGGTTGAGGATGGAGTGGGATATGAGAATGGAGGAGAGGGGGTTGAGGATGGAGAGGGATATGAGAATGGAGGAGAGAGGGTTGAGGATGGAGAGGGGGTATGACAATGGAGGAGAAGTTTTGAGGATGGAGTGGGATATGAGAATGGAGGAGAGGGTTTGAGGATGGAGAGGGGTATGAGAATGGAGGAGAGGGTTTGAGGATGGAGAGGGGTATCGAATGGAGGAGAGGGTTTCAGGATGGAGAGGGGTATCGAATGGAGGAGATGGGGTTGAGGATGGAGAGGCGTATGAGAATGGAGGAGAGGGTTTGAGGATGGAGAGGGAAATGAGAATGGAGGAGAGGGGGTTGAGGATGGAGAGGGGTATGAGAATGGAGGAGAGTGTTTGAGGATGGAGAAGGGTATGAGAATGGAGGAGAGCGGTTGAGAATGGAGAGGGGTATGAAAATGGAGGAGAGGGAGTTGAGGATCAACAGGGATATGAGAATGAAGGAGAGGGGGTTGAGGATAGAGAGGGGTATGAGAATGGAGGAGATGGTTTGAGGATAGAGAGGGGTATGAGAATGGAGGAGAGGGTTTGAGGATTGAGAGGGGAATGAGAATGGAGGAGAGGGTTTGAGGATGGAGAGGGGTATGAGAATGGAGGGGATGGTGTTGAGGATGGAGCAGGATATGAGAATGGAGAAGAGGGTTTGAGGATGGAGAGGGGTATGAGAATGGAGGAGAGGATTTGAGGATGGAGAGGGGTATGAGAATGGAGGAGAGGGTTTGAGGATTGAGAGGGGTATCGAATGGAGGAGAGGGTTTCAGGATGTAGAGGCGTATGAGAATGGAGGAGATGGGGTTGAGGATGGAGAGGGGTATGAGAATGGAGGAGATGGTTTGAGGATGGAGTGGGATATGAGAATGGAGGAGAGGGGGTTGAGGATGGAGAGGGGTATGAGAATGGAGGAGAGTGTTTGAGGATGGAGAGAGATTTGAGAATGTAGGAGAGGGGGTTGAGGATGGAGAGGGTATGAGAATGGAGGAGAGGGTTTGAGGATGGAGAGGGCTAATAGAATGGAGGAGAGGGTTTGAGGATGGAGAGGGGTATGAGAATGGAGGAGAGGGGTTGAGAATGGCGAGGGGTATGAGAATGGAGGAGACGGGTTGAGAATGGAGATGAATATGAGAATGGAGGACAGGGGTTGAGGATAGAGAGAGGTATGAGAATGGAGGAGAGTGTTTGAGGATGGAGAAGGGTATGAGAATGGAGGAGAGGGTTTGAGGATGGAGAGGGGTATGAGAATGGAGGAGAGGGTTTGAGCTTGGGGAGGGGTACGATAATGGAGGAGAGGGTTTGCGGATGGAGAGGGGTATGAGAATCGAGGAGAGGGTTTGAGGATGGAGAGGGATATGAGAATGGAGGAGAGGGTTTGAGGATGGAGAGGGTATGAGAATGGAGAGGAGGGGGTTGAGGATGGAGCGGGATATTGAGAATGGAGGAGAGGGTTTGAGGATGGAGAAGGGTATGAGAATGGAGGAGAGGGTTTGAGGATGGACGGGGTATGAGAATGGAGGAGAGGGTTTGAGGATGGGGAGGGGTACGAGAATGGAGGAGAGGGTTTGCGGATGGAGAGGGGTATGAGAATCGAGGAGAGGGTTTGAGGATGGAGAGCGATATGAGAATGGAGGAGAGGGTTTGAGGATGGAGAGGGTATGAGAATTGAGA